>NC_068433.1:17838804-18138804 GCF_023373465.1 Oncorhynchus keta
TGATGGATGACAAGGTTACAGCACTGGTGAATATGTGGGTGACGTGAAGTGTGTTCGGCCTAGATACACTCAGCTCAATGCTGCTTCGGTCTGGCCCTGCTGGGGCTACCCACTGACCTGTTGTCATGGAGCCACAGGGCTTCTGACCACCATGGCATTGTGCAGCTGGGCATGATGACAAGCAAGCATGTACACGCATGGTAACAAACTTGTAGAGCAAACTATTATCTAGGCCAAGCACTTGTTGATAAAACATACACAACATCAATTCCGTTGTGCATACTTGCATGGACATAAACTGGACATAAAAAAAAAAGAAATAAAATTATAGGTTATCTTTTAAAGTAGAGTAGGGAGGGCCAGGGAATTCTAAATATACTACTGTTCCCCTCATCTGGGAGACAACAACTTTGGTAAAACTTTCTATGAACCATAGTGCATTATGAATGCATTCATAGTCCCATCACCCATGATGCTTTACAAATCTGCATGTAAGCATCTATAACAGGTTGTGGCTAATGTAATGGCCTGTATTAGCACACTATTCGCTGCAATATCCAGAATTTGCCATTTCCTGGTTGCTAAAATTTGCATAGTTTGCCTAATTTCAGTTTGTGACAAAACAAGCAATGTATCATTGTACCATCTAAACCACTGAAATATATTTTCTATAACCCAGAATATTGTTTTCAGCTGTTTGAAGCTGGTGTACAAAACCTAAAGTAAAAGACGCAAACATTTAACTTCAGAATGGGAAGCAATAGAAATAGCACACATAAAACAGATCTACCAATTCTTAGATTTGCTTTCAATGAGAAGGAGTTATAGATCTGTCACTTTTCTATGTGAATTTAGTCGGGTCGCCCCCAAAAAAGACACATATTGCAGCTTTAACACAAATCATCACAAACCTCGGAAGTGTTCACAGAAAGTGATTATTAAACCTGTCATGGAGTTTCGAGGACTTGAGTCAAGGAATGTTCTAATGCCTTCATGACGATGCTGTTAGCTCGCAGTAATGGCCTCCCTCATGGGTTCTACTGTAGCATTATCCTCACATTGGCCTTATGGAAATTCAGAGCTGGGGTGGAGATGAGCGTATTGTTTTGAAATGTGTGTTCCATCTAGGGCGGTCCCCAGTAGTTGACTGATCGATTGTTTGGTCGATAGGCTGTTGGTCGGCCAAGCATTTTTTTTAGTTGAGCGGTTGCAAAAAAATAAATCAAATGTATGGTACATGTCTTGATTGATGCCGGTCTCAGAGGATTAATCCATTATGGGGGCCTTGGGGATGGCGCACCAGTATCACATTTTACAGTTAATTCCCATCATTTCTAACCTACAATGTTTGCTTGGTTAACCTAATTTCTGCTAATGCATTCAATATAGTATTATTATAACAGTCTAACAGTTCTGCATGTCAGTGGCAGAGTGCACAACCTATGCTACACTTGTGAGAAACAAGTTTTGGTTTATTTCATTCCATATACGAGTTATCAATTCATTCATTGTATTTTGTTTGGCGTGCTCCTGTCAATGTTGAGTAAGGACGCGCACCTGAATACACGTAGAAGTAGGCCTAGGCTATCTTCCCTGCGTGCAAACATAGACTTATAAATGTGCCCATTTGGGGATCTGATGGTATTTCTAATTGTCTTAACTTACCACCACAAATGAACTGTGGAGCTTCTCAAAGTCATTTTCTTGTCACTTCAAACTTGCTGTAAACAAAGTCTATTTTTACATCCATTGAGAATGACAATAGTTCTTCAAAGTAGCCCATTTTGAGAAATCTTTCCAGCTCTCTCCCTTTTGATAACCACTCGGCGTGAAAGGGAAAACAAATGTCATGCTGTGATCTGGTGGAATTGTCATAAAATAGGCTTACCTGATTATCTCTTGCGCAAATACAGCTGTGTCTGGAGCTCACTGGCCGGGGAACTCTGAGGGTCCAGAATATTTTATATGGTGTTGCAGGTTTGTTAGTGCAAGCTTGGGGCTGGACCGAATTAATAGTTGATCAAATGTTTCAAGTTCCTTGCAGACAGGCCATGCATATCCAATGTGATTTATTTTATATTTTCAACCTGCAGGCTGCAATGTTTTTTTTGTTGGCTTTACGTAGGCTATTTTTACATGGTTGGCGATGGTAATAGAAGTCAAGGCCATCACTAGCCTGCTACCACCCGGTTACTCTGTTGAGTAACCTGATTTTATACACCTGTCGGGAATGGCCAAAATAACTGAATCCACTAATTTAAAGGGGTGTCCACATATATTTTTAATATGTACCAGCTTTTTCTTGTCAACATATAGCTTAGCTTACCTTTTCTCAGATGTTCTTTGTTTTGGTGGTAACGTCACTATTACCCCAGGGAATTTAGCAGTCTAATGACATGGTGTTGGGGTTTGATGATTTTGTAAAATGGATACTCATGGAAGGCCCAGTCCTTTTCCCACATTTTACAAGTTATGTGCATGAGAGCTTGCAAGGTGAATGCATCATGTCCTAGACTGGAAAAGGTCAGCTGTTGATGTAGACTTTCATTCAAATTCCATGGATAAAAAATAAATTAAAAAAGTAATCATAACACCAGAGGAACTCATGTAAGACTGAATGCTGAGGGTTTTTTGGCAGAAATCATTGTCTACTGTTTATTTTTAAGTCACAAGCGGGCTCTCTACACGCACAGAGGATGCTGACCAATCCTAAGTAGGCTCTCTCTCTCTCTGCATGACATGCACATGCTGACCAATCACAAGCGGGCTCTCTCTCTCTCTCTCTCTCTCTGCATGACATGCACATGCTGACCAATCACAAGTGGGCTCTCTCTCTCTCTGCATGACATGCACATGCTGACCAATCTCAAGTGTCCCCGCTAAGAGTGCACAATGAAAAATGCTGCTGAGGAGAGATAGGGCTTCTTCACCTCAGTGTGTCCGCAACCTGAGTGCTGATAAGAGCAAATGAAAAAACATCCCGCTGCCACATAGAAATCACCGAGGCTATCACCTACTGTACAGTGCCTTTGGAAGATATTCATGCCACTTGACTTACTCATTTACATTTACATTTAAGTCATTTAGCAGACGCTCTTATCCAGAGCGACTCACAAATTGGTGCATACACCTTATGACATCCAGTGGAACAGCCACTTGCATCTAAATCTTTTTTTGGGGGGGGGGGGTGGAGAAGGATTACTTACCCTTACTTACCCTATCCTAGGTATTCCTTGAAGAGGTGGGGTTTCAGGTGTCTCCGGAAGGTGGTGATTGACTCCGCTGTCCTGGCGTCGTGAGGGAGTTTGTTCCACCATTGGGGGGCCAGAGCAGCGAACAGTTTTGACTGGGCTGAGCGGGAACTGTACTTCCTCAGTGGTAGGGAGGCGAGCAGGCCAGAGGTGGATGAACGCAGTGCTCTTGTTTGGGTGTAGGGCCTGATCAGAGCCTGGAGGTACTGAGGTGCCGTTCCCCTCACAGCTCCGTAGGCAAGCACCATGGTCTTGTAGCGGATGCGAGCTTCAACTGGAAGCCAGTGGAGAGAGCGGAGGAGCGGGGTGACGTGAGAGAACTTGGGAAGGTTGAACACCAGACGGGCTGCGGCGTTCTGGATGAGTTGTAGGGGTTTAATGGCACAGGCAGGGAGCCCAGCCAACAGCGAGTTGCAGTAATCAAGACGGGAGATGACAAGTGCCTGGATTAGGACCTGCGCCGCTTCCTGTGTGAGGCAGGGTCGTACTCTGCGGATGTTGTAGAGCATGAACCTACAGGAACGGGACACCGCCTTGATGTTAGTTGAGAACGTCAGGGTGTTGTCCAGGATCACGCCAAGGTTCTTAGCGCTCTGGGAGGAGGACACAATGGAGTTGTCAACCGTGATGGCGAGATCATGGAACGGGCAGTCCTTCCCGGGAGGAAGAGGAGCTCCGTCTTGCTGAGGTTCAGCTTGAGGTGGTGATCCGTCATCCACACTGATATGTCTGCCAGACATGCAGAGATGCGATTCGCCACCTGGTCATCAGAAGGGGGAAAGGAGAAGATTAATTGTGTGTCGTCTGCATAGCAATGATAGGAGAGACCATGTGAGGTTATGACAGAGCCAAGTGACTTGGTGTATAGCGAGAATAAGAGAGGGCCTAGAACAGAGCCCTGGGGACACCAGTGGTGAGAGCGCGTGGTGAGGAGACAGATTCTCGCCACGCCACCTGGTAGGAGCGACCTGTCAGGTAGGACGCAATCCAAGCGTGGGCCGCGCCGGAGATGCCCAACTCGGAGAGGGTGGAGAGGAGGATCTGATGGTTCACAGTATCGAAGGCAGCCGATAGGTCTAGAAGGATGAGAGCAGAGGAGAGAGAGTTAGCTTTAGCAGTGCGGAGCGCCTCCGTGATACAGAGAAGAGCAGTCTCAGTTGAATGACTAGTCTTGAAACCTGACTGATTTGTATCAAGAAGGTCATTCTGAGAGAGATAGCGGTAGAGCTGGCCAAGGACGGCACGCTCAAGAGTTTTGGAGAGAAAAGAGAGAAGGGATACTGGTCTGTAGTTGTTGACATCGGAGGGATCGAGTGTAGGTTTTTTCAGAAGGGGTGCAACTCTCGCTCTCTTGAAGACGGGAGGGACGTAGCCAGCGGTCAGGGATGAGTTGATGAGCGAGGTGAGGTAAGGGAGAAGGTCTCCGGAAATGGTCTGGAGAAGAGAGGAGGGGATAGGGTCAAGCGGGCAGGTTGTTGGGCGGCCGGACGTCACAAGACGCGAGATTTCATCTGGAGAGAGAGGGAGAAAGAGGTCAGAGCATAGGGTAGGGCAGTGTGAGCAGAACCAGCGGTGTCGTTTGACTTAGCAAACGAGGATCGGATGTCGTCGACCTTCTTTTCAAAATGGTTGACGAAGTCATCTGCAGAGAGGGAGGAGGGGGGGAGGATTCAGGAGGGAGGAGAAGGTGGCAAAGAGCTTCCTAGGGTTAGAGGCAGATGCTTGGAATTTAGAATGGTAGAAAGTGGCTTTAGCAGCAGAGACAGAGGAGGAAAATGTAGAGAGGGAGTGAAAGGATGCCAGGTCCGCAGGGAGGCGAGTTTTCCTCCATTTCCGCTCGGCTGCCCGGAGCCCTGTTCTGTGAGCTCACAATGAGTCGTCAAGCCACGGAGCGGGAGGGGAGGACCGAGCCGGCCTGGAGGATAGGGGACATAGAGAGTCAAAGGATGCAGTAAGGGAGGAGAGGAGGGTTGAGGAGGCAGAATCAGGAGATAGGTTGGAGAAAGTTTTAGCAGAGGGAAGAGATGATAGGATGGAAGAGGAGAGGGTAGCGGGGGAGAGAGAGCGAAGGTTGGGACGGCGCGATACCATCCGAGTAGGGGCAGTGTGGGAAGTGTTGGATGAGAGCGAGAGGGAAAAGGATACAAGGTAGTGGTCGGAGACTTGGAGGGGAGTTGCAATGAGGTTAGTGGAAGAACAGCATCTAGTAAAGATGAGGTCAAGCGTATTGCCTGCCTTGTGAGTAGGGGGGGAAGGTGAGAGGGTGAGGTCAAAAGAGGAGAGGAGTGGAAAGAAGGAGGCAGAGAGGAATGAGTCAAAGGTAGACGTGGGGAGGTTAAAGTCGCCCAGAACTGTGAGAGGTGAGCCGTCCTCAGGAAAGGAGCTTATCAAGGCATCAAGCTCATTGATGAACTCTCCGAGGGAACCTGGAGGGCGATAAATGATAAGGATGTTAATCTTGAAAGGGCTGGTAACTGTGACAGCATGGAATTCAAAGGAGGCGATAGACAGATGGGTAAGGGAGAAAGAGAGAAAGACCACTTGGGAGAGATGAGGATCCCGGTGCCACCACCCCGCTGACCAGAAGCTCTCGGGGTGTGCGAGAACACGTGGGCGGACGAGGAGAGAGCAGTAGGAGTAGCAGTGTTATCTGTGGTGATCCATGTTTCCGTCAGTGCCAAGAAGTCAAGGGACTGGAGGGAGGCATAGGCTGAGATGAACTCTGCCTTGTTGGCCGCAGATCGGCAGTTCCAGAGGCTACCGGAGACCTGGAACTCCACGTGGGTCGTACGCGCTGGGACCACCAGATTAGGGTGGTCGCGGCCACGCGGTGTGGAGCGTTTGTATGGTCTGTGCAGAGAGGAGAGAACAGGGATAGACAGACACATAGTTGATAGGCTACAGAAAAGGCTACGCTAATGCAAGGAGATTGGAATGACAAGTGGACTACACGTCTCGAATGTTCAGAAAGTTAAGCTTACGTAGCAAGAATCTTATTGACTAAAATGATTAAAATGATACAGTACTGCTAAAGTAGGCTAGCTGGCAGTAGCTGCGTTGTTGGCACTACACTAATCAAGTCGTTCCGTTGAGTGTAATAGTTTCTACAGTGCTACTATTCGGGGGCTAGCTGGCTAGCTAGCAGTGTTGTTTACGTTACGTTGCATTAAAAGAACGACAATAGCTGGCTAGCTAACCTAGGAAATCGCTCTAGACTACACAATTATCTTTGAAACAAAGACGGCTATGTAGCTAGCTACGATCAAACAAATCAAACCGTTGTACTGTAATGAAATGAAATGAAAATGTGATACTACCTGACCGGTGATTGAATTCGAATCAGTAGACTTGTGGTGACGTTGGCTAGCTGTTAGCTGTTAGCTGTTGGCTAGCTAGCAGAGTCTCCTACGTTAAGGACGACAAATAGCTGGCTAGCGAACCTCAGTGAATTAAGATAATCACTCCAAGGCTACACACACTAAACTACACAATTATCTTGGAAACAAAGACAGCTATGTAGCTAGCTAACACTAGACTAATCAAGTCGTTCAGTTGAGTGAATAGCACTACAGTGATGCTAATCTGTGTGCGTTAGCTAGCGTCAGCTAGCTCCTGGGCGAATAGCAGTGAAGGCTACGTTAGGGCGACGAAATACGATAATTATGCAATTATCTCTGATACAAGGACGGCTATGTAGCTAGCTAAGAAGAATTGCTAAGATTAGACAAATCAACCGTTGTACTATAATGAAATGTAATGAAAAAGTTATACAACCTGCAGAGCGAAGTGCGAATGCGACCGCTCGCTCCAACCCGGAACCGTTTATCTCCACATTTTGTTGTTATAGCCTGAATTCAAAATGGAGTGAACACATATTTTTCCTCACCCATCTACACACAGTACCCTACAATGACAAAGTAAAATCATGTCTTTAGAAATGTTTGCAATTTTATTGAAAATGAAATCCAGATATCTCATTTACTTACTATAAGTATTCACACCCTTGAGTCAATACTTTGTAGAAGCACATTTGGCAGTGAATACAGCTGTCTTTCTAGGTAAATCTTTAAGAGATTTCCACACCTGGATTATGCAACATTTGCCCATGATTATTTTCAAAATTCTTCAAACTCTGTCAAATTGGTTGTTGATCATTGCTAGACAACCATTGTCAGGTCTCGCCATAGATTTTCAAGTAGATTTAATTCATCACTGTAACTCGGCCACTCAGGAACATTCACTGTCTTCTTTGTAAGTAACTCCAGTGTACAGCTGAAGTCAGAAGTTTACATACACCTTAGCCAAATACATTTAAACTCCGTTTTTCACAAGTCCTGACATTTAATCCTAGTAAAAATTCCCTGTTTTAGGTCAGTTAGGATCACCACTTCATTTTAAGATTCTCATCTGGTAGCATTGCCTTTAAATCGTTTAACTTGGGTTAAATGTTTTGGGTAGCCTTCCACAAGCTTCCCATAATAAGTTGGGTGAATTTTGACCCAATCCTCCGGATAGAGCTGGTGTAATTGAGTCAGGTTTTTAGGCCTTGCTCGCACATGCTTTTTCAATTCTGCCACAAATTTTCTATAGGATTGAGGTCGGGGGCTTTGTGATGGCCACTCCAATAACTTGACTTTGTTGTCCTTAAGGCATTTTGCCACAACTTGGGAAGTATGCTTGGGGTCATTGTCCATTTGGAAGACCCATTTGCGACCAAGCTTTAACATCCTGACTGATGTCTTGAGGTGTTGCTTCAATATATCCACATTATTTTCCTACCTCATGTTGCCATCTATTTTGTGAAGTGCACCAGTCCCTCCTGCAGCAAAGCACCCCCGCAACATGATGCTCTCACCCCCGTGCTTCACAGTTGGGATGGTGTTCTTCAGCTTGCAAGCATCCCCCTTTTTCCTCCAAACATAACGATGGTCATTATGGCCAAACAGTTCTATTTTTGTTTCATCAGACCAGAGTTAATTTCTCCAAAAGGTACGATCTTTGTCCCCATGTGCAGTTGCAAACCGTAGTCTGGCTTTTTTATGGCGGTTTTGGAGCAGTAGCTTCTTCCTTGCTGAGCGGCCTTTCAGGTTTTGTCGATATAGGACTCGTTTTACTGTGGATATAGATACTTTTGTACCTGTTCTTCCTCCAGCATCTTCACAAGGTCCTTTGCTGTTGTGCTGGGATTGATTTGCACTTTTTGCACAAAAGCACCTTCATCTCTAGGAGACAGAACGCATCTCCTTCCTGAGCGGTTTGACGCCTGCGTGGTACAGGTGAACGTGGTACCTTCAGGCGTTTTGAAATTGCTTTGAGGTAGGCCTTGAAATACATCCACAGGTACACCTCCAATTGACTCAAATTATGTTAATTAGTCTAACAGAAGCTTCTAAAGCCATGACATCATTTTCTGGAATTTTCCAAGCTGTTTAAAGGCACAGTCAGCTGTTTAAAGGCATAGTGTATGTAAACCTCTGACCACTGGAATTGTGATACAGTGAATTATAAGTGAAATAATCTGTCTGTAAACAATTGTTGGAAAAATAATTTGTGTCATGCACACAGTAGATGTCCTTACCAACTTGCCAAAACTATAGTTTGTTAACAAGAAATTTGTGGAGTGGTTGAAAAATTAGTTTTAATGATGCCAACCTAAGTGTATGTAAACTTCTGACTTCAACTGTATATTTGGCCATGTGTTTTAGGTTATTGTCCTGCTGAAAGGTGAATTCATCTCCCAGTGTCTGGTGGAAAGCAGACTGAACCAGGTTTTCCTCTAGGGTTTTGTCTGTGCTTAGCTCCATTTCTTATCCTGAAAAATGCCCCAGTCCTTAATGATTGCAAGCATTTCCATAACATGCAGCCACCACTATGCTTGAAAACATGTTTGCCCCAACATAACACTTTGTATTGAGGACAAAAAGCAAATAGCTTTTCCACTTTTTTTGCCTAAATTCTTTATTGACCTGTTGTAAACAGGGAGCATGTTTTGGAATATGTTTTTGCTGTGCAGGCTTCCTTTTCACTCTAAATTATGTTAGTATTGTGGAGTAACTACAATGTTGTTGATCCATCCTCAGTTTTCACCTATCACAGCCGTTAAACTCCGTATCTGTTTTAAAATCACCACTGGAATCATGATGAAATTCCTGAGTGGTTTCCCTCCTCTCCGGCAACTGAGTTAGGAAGGAAGCCTATGCCGTGCATTCATTAAGTATTCAGACCCTTTGACTTTTTCCACGTTTTGTTACATTGCAGCCTTGTTTTATTTTTTACTCATCAATCTACATACCCAAGAAGACTCGAGGCCGTACTCGCTGCCAAAGGTGCTTCAACAAAGTACTAAGTAAAGGGTCTGAATAGCTATGTGTACTAAGGCATTTCTGTTTTCTGTTTTTAATATATTTGCAAAAATGTCAAAACAACTGTCTTTATGGGGTATTGTGTGTAGAATGAGGATTAAAAAAAGTCATCCATTTTAGAATAACAGTGGAAAAAGGGAAGGGGTCTGAATACTTTCCAGATGCACTGTATCTTTGTAGTGACTGGGTGTATGTATACACCATCCAAAGTGTAATTACTTCATCATGCTCAAAAGTAAATTCAATGTCTACTTAAAAAAAAACGAAGAAATCTACCAATAGGTGCTCTTCTTTGCAGGCATTGGAAAACCTCCCTGGTCTTTGTAGTTGAAACTGTGTTTGAAATGCACTGCTTGACTGAGGGACCTTACAGATAATTGTATGTGTGGTTTACAATAGTGTTAAACACTTATTGCACACAATGAGTCCATGCAAGTTATGTGACTTGTTAAGGAAATTCTTACTCCTGAATTTATTTAGGCTTGCCATTACAAAGGGGTTGAATACTTGACTCAAGACATTACAACTTTAAATGTTTTATTAATTTCAAAAAATGTCTTAAAACATAATTCCACTTTGAGATTGTTTGTAGGCCAGTAACATTTTAAATTCTGCCTGTGTTGTGGATAAAGTCAATGGGTGTGAATACTTTCTGATGGCACTGTTTCTATCACATGATTCCTATTTACACAGTCTGCAAAGACATCTTCAAGAAGATGATAAACCAGCTGGACAGGAGATCCAAGATTCATTCCATCTCGCACATATTTCTTCCAAATCGCCGTCCCAACATTGTATAACAAAGTTAAGGGACAAGTTGAAACCGATCTTACACATGTTGATTATTGCGCGACTACAATAGACCTTTAGTAGTAGAACAACAAATACCTACATTCTTTTGACACTATTGATGAGGAGTTTGAACTGCAAAGGTCGGTGCTTGCAAACATCATCGGCTACTTCCTCAGAGATCACACAGGAGCAAACATCGCACTGGGGTTGCGAGAAGATTTAGCCACCTGGGGCCTGAACGAAGAGCAGCAGGTGTGTATAAGGCCATCGCATTGAATGACTGAACCAGACTCCAATGCTCTGGGCACAGGCTGCATCTTGCTATCGGTAGGCTGTGTTTCATGTTTTTAAGGCACTGACAAATCATTTCAATTATAATAATGATTGAGCCTACTTATACATTACACAATC
Organism: Oncorhynchus keta; assembly: GCF_023373465.1. Lineage (NCBI taxonomy): Eukaryota > Metazoa > Chordata > Actinopteri > Salmoniformes > Salmonidae > Oncorhynchus > Oncorhynchus keta. Next base: position 17,849,621 of record NC_068433.1, read on the forward strand.
ATAAGCGTCCTATCCCATCTGCAGCATATGGCTGCCTGAATAAATAATTCACTTAGGTTATTTAAGGATGGAATAGGAAGCTCATAATGGTGAAATAGGAACTCATAATATCATTAATGAATAAGTGCTGTGCTTATGGCGCACTTTGATGATCATTTAATTTTAAAATGTAATATTTAATAATCCTATCTGTTGTAAGTATAACAATGTTGGAAAAGAGTATTTGGTTTAGTATTCAGTTATCACAGTATGTATTACTTCATATGATCCCAAGCGTTTGAAAATCGCACTTGCAATATCTGACAAACTGAAAATCGTAATTCAATATTTTGTCAATCGCGCAGCTCAAGTATGTGGGGCAAAAAACAGCTCCACATGATAAGACTAAGCCTGGGTCTCGACCCCGCCCTGTGCAACTGGGTACTGGACTTCCTGACGGGCCGCCAACAACATCTCCACCCCGCTGATCCTCAACACTGGGGCCCCACAAGGGTGCGTTCTGAGCCCTCTCCTGTACTCCCTTTTCACCCATGACTGCGTGGCACTCCTATCAAGTTTGAGGATGACACTACAGTAGTAGGCTTGATTACCAACAACGACGAGACGGCCTACAGGGAGGAGGTGAGGGCCCTCTGAGTGTGGTGGCAGGAAAATAACCTCACACTCACACTCAACATCAACAAAACAAAGGAGATGATTGTGGACTTCAGGAAACGGCAGAGGGAGCACCCCCCTATCCACATCGACTGGACAGTAGTGTAGAGGGTAGTAAGTTTTAAGTTCCTCGGCGTACACATCACAAACAAACTGAATTGGTTCACCCACACAGACCGCGTCGTGAAGAAGGCCCAGCAGCGCCTCTTCAACCTCAGGAGGCTGAAGAAATTCGGCTTGTCGCCAAAAGCACTCACAAACTTCTACAGATGCACAATCGAGAGCATCCTGTCGGGCTGTATCACCGCCTGGTACGGCAACTGCTCCGCCCACAACCGTAAGGCTCTCCAGAGGGTAGTGAGGTCTGCACAACTCATCACCGGGGGCAAACTACCTGCCCTCCAGGACACCTACACCACCCCGATGCCACACGAAGGCCATAAAGATCATCAAGGACAACAACCACCCGAGCCACTGCCTGTTCACCCCGCTATCATCCAGAAGGCGAGGTCAGTACAGGTGCATCAAAGCAGGGACCGAGAGGCTGAAAAACAGCTTCTATCTCAAGGCCATTAGACTGTTAAACAGCCACCACTAACAGTGGCTGCTGCCAACACACTGACTCAACTCCAGCCACTTTAATAATGGAAATTGATGTAAAAATATATCACTAGCCACTTTAAACAATGCTACTAATTATAATGTTTACATACCCTACATTACTCATCTCATATGTATATACTGTACTCTATCATCTACTGCATCTTTATGTAATACATGTATCACTGTATCACTAGCCACTTTAAACTATGCCACTTTGTTTACATACCCTACATTACTCATCTCATATGTATATACTGTACTCTATACCATCTACTGCATCTTGCCTATGCCGTTCTGTACCATCACTCATTCATATATCTTTATGTACATATTCTTTATCCCTTTAAGGTAGTAGTTTTGGAATTGTTAGGTTAGATTACTCGTTGGTTATTACTGCATTGTCGGAACTAGAAGCACAAGCATTTCGCTACACTTGCATTAACATCTGCTATGTGACCAATAGGATTGGATTTGATTTGTTTTGATATCGATCGGCCCTGACCCCACCTTGTAGGAAAGGTGAAATGTATGGTCCAGTCAGAGTGAAAAATGATTAGCGCTCATCGTACCATATGCTGAAGCTGGCGGCGTTAGTCAAAATATTTGCATTGTAACAGCAGTGTTGTTGATTACTCAGTGGGCTCTATATGTACATCGGTCATATGGCATTATGGAATAGCATTTACTATAGGAGAGCTCCCTCCAATGGGATCTTGAGACATTATAGGCCATAAACTGAGATGATAGCCAAAGCGTAGAATTGTTTTCCTCTATGTATCAGTTTGACTCGCTCTAAAGCCGATACATTTGTCAATTTTCTTTGCTCTGCTTTCAAATACACGGGGACATGTTATGAAATCCGTTGTGCCAATAGAATATCATAGCACTAACCTAAACGTGCACCGGTGTTGAGACAGGGATATGGGCAGGTCAGTTACGCCATTGGGATTTTCAAGTGGGCACCTTCCATCCTTAATGTTGTGTTTACGAGCCTACAGATCTCCAGAATGCTCAACAGTGAATTCTGGCATCCCAGAAACTCCCCTCTATACCTGCTCAGTCTCTGTGATAGCCACTAGGCAAAGCCTCGCTGCTTTGCATCGTCTGCAAGCTCAGCCTCTTCCTCTCAAATGGCTCGTCCATAGCATCCTCCCAAGGCATTATCTCTGTCAAAGTAGACAGTGCACAGAGAGTTGGACCATAGTACCAGTTTGGTTAATATGGTCACGGGCTTACAGCTGTCACTGATGGAACTGTGAGGCACTGGCCCACATCTGCCAGCATTTCCCAGTTTTGGGATGGATCAAGCTGTCCAGCCTGTGTCCTTGGAGAGAGCTTTTTCCTTTTAGAAATGTATCCCAAAATGAATCTTTTGGTATTTAATATATTCTGTCAATATATTTTCAGTACATCCTGTCAGGTATAGAAATTGGTTTGGACATTATCTTCACTAGTATAATGTTAAGTTGGCATGGCTATATTTAGCCCTGGAAGTCTTCCTAGGGAATATCCTCAAAAGAGGATGAGAATGACCAGTGTAGTATTGAGCCATTGGGAAAATAAAAATACAGTAAAATATTCTTGGCTAGTTAACGGAGATAAATTTGTCCTAAAGGCTTTGTCTTTCAGTTGAGGTTATTCAGAATACATTTCCCCTTTCTTAGATGTGCATGGCATGGGTTCAGAGCCTCTGTTTTTGTTTTTGTTGCCTAGAGGTACATTTGTATAATGTAAACTAATTTTCCGTTTCAGTTTTGCATTTAAATGGCACTGAGACTTGGACTACTGTGGCCTGGAGGAAAATGTTGTTCCAAGAGCAGTCCTAATTTAGAATTCCGGTTCGGTCTTCCCTGCTGTTGAGGAAACCTGCCAATCTCTCCAGCCGAGGACACATTGGCGCATTACAACAGCAGCTGCCAAGTCACCTCTTAAAGCATAACCTTTCAGTAAGTGACCCGTGCTATATCGCTTTTTAAGTGAAGATGACAATTGCTTGTGAATGCTTTATGAATCTGTGACGCTATAAAATGAATCTGTCTTAAGGGATGACACGAATGACATTTAGCATTCAAATGATACTTCAGTCAAGACTAAAGCATACAGAAGCCACTGTCACTTGCAGATCACTATAGACATGCCATATATCACTGTCCTCCTCATTTTGTGTTTTAAAATCTTCAGACAGAGTTTGTACATAACTCAATCATTGGGATCCCATTGTAACACTTTGTGGATGGCATGTGTAAATATTATCCTATGTGTTTCTGTCAGAGTATAGTTGTTAAAGACCCCCACCTTGTAATGAATGAGCTACGGCACCCAGCTGAGACCCCCCTTTGAATAAGACTGAGTGTATGTACTCCTCAATTTTGGCACAAAACATATTACCCGAGTCCCACAACAGGCTGCTTCTCCAGTACTTAGATAATCACATATACAGCCCTCCCAGTTGATAATAGGTCCCTCAGGACCAAGAGGAGGTCAATGGCAAATGAGCAAGCTTGCTAAGTCAGGCATACATAAATATGCATGCCCAGAGCTATAGGGCTAGTCAAGGACTTGTCTATTCTGAGCGGGCCCCTCACTTTTGATTTGTCAAATGTTTTGAGGTTTTGTATTTTTGGACTTAATTGAATGGCAAGCCTCAGTTTGTCGACATACTTAGTTTTGATATTTGTATATGGCACTTACAGTTTATTTAAAGTATAATTTCGACAGCTGTGTGACAGCGAGTGTCAGAATCCTCTGTGTGCGTCAGTGATGTTGTCCACAATACAGGACTCCAAACTGTATGCATCATTTCAGCCAACTTTATGTGGATATTACATTTGGACGATAGAGGGGGCAAGAATACACCATTATATGTATCTCTTCTTTGCAAGACTGAGGGAAATGTACTGTCGTGGTTTTGTCCTGTATGCAATTCCATTTTGTAGGCGAATTAACACCAATAATGTGGACATATTCTGTTCTAAGTGAAAAAAGCAATTTATTTAGGTGTTTTAATTGCTCTTAGAATTTAGCATTCATTTTGTTATCTGTGCTGTATATTGCTCAGTGTACAAGCTGCTCATGTATTTAATCTGTTGGGGGAAGAAAAATATATATAATCATTGGAATAGGCCAAATACTTTTTGGGCGATCTTGCCAGAAAATATGATTAATGTATTGTACATCTCTGAGAAATCAATTGAACCTCACGTTTGCCACCAGAAGATGGCAGCAACCCACACATACAAGCAGTAGCCTACTTAGTGCAAGACTTGATATCAGTTGTACTGTTCTTTGTTACATAATATTGTAATACTGTACACTTCTGTAGCCTGTAGGTCATCTCTATAATATGACATTTCAAGACTCAATTTCTATACTAAGGCATGTTTAGGCTGTTGAAATGGATTATGCCTATGGCTTTTAGGCGATAGTCAATTGTCCCTTTGTTTTCTTTTCGTTTACAAGTACTGTTAGATTTCATTATCCTCAGGCAGCTTCCCAAAGCGTCATATTGTAGACCTATAATATACATTTATGTCCAATATGAAATTGGGCACAGAGTGTATCCACAGGTTGAGCAGGTAAAATAGCATGTCATTAACAGCATTATGGCTGAATACGCCGCACCGTTTCTTTACTTTCATGGGCTATTGCTCGCTTGCACTTGGCCATGGGCTATGCAATGCCTGTGAAAGCAAGGAGGGTTCTGATACTCAGGTCAGATTTGGCAATTGTATGCGTTCTTTTTAAGATTATTAGCTAGATCTTGAATATCCTTCAGTTGGAACTTGGAACATCAGTTTGATATAGCAGTTTAGGCCTTTTTATTTTAAATGTTATGTAAATTTGCGTAAGATTAGACGACGGGCCAATGGTTTGTCAATAGCATCACTAATGATTAACGATGACTAGGGTGGCAAAGCGAAGGGAGAGTATATTACTGGACACATTTCACGTTTATAAGTAAACTACTAGAGCTTTGGTAACTCAAGTTGTTTTGTGAATACTAGACCTTTTTGGGAACTTCAGATTATCACAGGTGTCTGTACACTGAACAAATATATAAACGCAGCTTGTAAAGTGTTGGTCCAATGTTTCATGATCTGAATTAAAAGACCCCCCCCCCCGATGCACGCTGGAGAAGTGTGTTTCTCAGCAAAATCTTTCAAATTGTTTAGTTTATTTTTGTTCATTGTAGTTATCTCTGGTGCTCTGTGTGGCCTTATCACACATAAAATATATCAAATCATTAAAAAAATATTAGAATGACAAAGCTGTACAACATTATTCTAAATATAAACCAACTTACTGAATACCATTGGTGTTTAACCCAAAGTGTTAGAGATACAGAGTTCTGTGTTGTACCGTTTGGATTCGTATATTTATTTTGTGTCCGCAGAAGCAAACCATTAGTCTGTGTGATTAACCGGGCTGAGTCAGAGGCGTGTTTGTGAGACAAGGGTGGATCCCGAAGGGGCCCGGCTCTTTTTTTCTTTTTTACAAAAACGTCTGATAACCCGAGACTCCCATGAACACGCACATGTAACACTTTGATGCTCACACGCTACACAAGTCGTTAAAGGGAAGATGATCATTGGAAATCCCTGGACATTGAGTCTGTGATACTGTGATAAGATCACTTAGCTGCTGTCACAAACTCCAAGCTCCACACAGTTGTCAATGACTAGTTGGATATTCATTTCCCAGTGAGTAAACAATATCTGTACTTACAAACACATTAAGAAGGAAAGAAATTCCACAAATTAACTTTTACAAGGCACACCTGTTAATTGAAATGCATTTCAGGTGACTACCTCATGAAGCTGGTTGAGAGAATGCCAAGAGTGTGTAAAGCTCTCTCTCAAATATAAAACATATTTTGATTTGTTTAACCATTTTTTTGGTTACTACATGATTCCATATGTGTTATTTCATAGTGTTGATGTCTTCACTATTATTCTACAATGTAGAAAATAGTTTTAAAAAAAAAGAAGAAAAACCTTGAATGAGTAGGTGTTCTAAAACTTTTGACCGGTAGTGTACAGTATGTCAAATTGTTTTGTTTTTCCGCTTGTAGCCCTGTTTGTCTTCCCTCTTTATAAATTTTCTGTACAGGCTAATCAGTGCAAGTGCTGCTCCTATTCAACTTCTGCTCTTCAGGTTCTACTGCATGCCTTTCCCCTCACAGGGGGCACCAGTGCTCTCCGCCGGTCTGCCTATCCCAGCCGTCAGATGCAGAATCTCTCACCATGAGATTACATGTCAGGGTCACATCTTCCAATTCCCCCAGGTAGCTAGGCAAGCACTCCTGAAGAGTTTCTTGTAGCAGGACCATGAAAAAGAAAGCATTTTTTAAATTGTTTCTGCAATTTTTTGTGGTGAGCACATTAACTGACCTTCCCTCTTGCACACTTGTTGTTGAGTTGATTGCAGATGTAATTGCTGGAGGAAAAGTGCTGTCGCAGCAGGAGATCCAGACCTAGCGGTTTTGACCCAGTGCTGAGTGACGCCGTTAGAAATTGGTCTCTTCATTAATGCCTGTCACCCCACTGTTTTTTAAATGAACACTAGAACCGCTAAAGCAGTCGTTTGGACTGAATTGGACTGTTTTAATACTCAATACTTTTAAACTCATGCCCCACTCCATCCTCCTCCTTGACTTTTCCTAAATAAGTATAACATTGACGTTGTTAGACTCTAAATATTACCAACAGAACAGGAGCTCTAACCCAATTTAGTTTGTCATGTTCTGAATGGTTTCCCCCTGCTGTCCCTCCTACTACTGACAGTAGGGCCTGTTCTGCTCCTTCTCCCGACAGTAGGGCCTGCTCCGCTCCTTCTCCCGACAGTAGGGCCTGCTCCGCTCCTTCTCCCGACAGTAGGGCCTGTTCTGCTCCTTCTCCCGACAGTAGGGCCTGTTCTGCTCCTTCTCCCGACAGTAGGGCCTGTTCTGCTCCTTCTCCCGACAGTAGGGCCTGTTCTGCTCCTTCTCCCGACAGTAGGGCCTGCTCCGCTCCTTCTCCCGACAGTAGGGCCTGTTCTGCTCCTTCTCCCGACAGTAGGGCCTGTTCTGCTCCTTCTCCCGACAGTAGGGCCTGTTCTGCTCCTTCTCCCGACAGTAGGGCCTGCTCCGCTCCTTCTCCCGACAGTAGGGCCTGCTCTGCTCCTTCTCCCGACAGTAGGGCCTGCTCTGCTCCTTCTCCCGACAGTAGGGCCTGCTCTGCTCCTTCTCCCGACAGTAGGGCCTGCTCTGCTCCTTCTCCCGACAGTAGGGCCTGCTCTGCTCCTTCTCCCGACAGTAGGGCCTGCTCTGCTCCTTCTCCCGACAGTAGGGCCTGCTCTGCTCCTTCTCCCGACAGTAGGGCCTGCTCTGCCCCTTCTCCCGACAGTAGGGCCTGCTCTGCTCCTTCTCCCGACAGTAGGGCCTGCTCTGCTCCTTCTCCCGACAGTAGGGCCTGTTTTGTTCCTTCTCCCGACAGTAGGCCCTTTACTGCTCCTTCTCCCGACAGTAGGGCCTGTTCTGCTCCTTCTCCCGACAGTAGGGCCTGTTCTGCTCCTTCTCCCGACAGTAGGGCCTGTTCTGCTCCTTCTCCCGACAGTAGGGCCTGCTCTGCTCCTTCTCCCGACAGTAGGGCCTGTTCTGCTCCTTCTCCCGACAGTAGGGCCTGCTCCGCTCCTTCTCCCGACAGTAGGGCCTGTTCTGCTCCTTTTCCCGACAGTAGGGTACATTAACTGGGAATTACCGTTACATTACCACCTCGTCCCGCTGCATCGTCCATTATTCCAAAGGTAATGTACAGAACGTCAGCGTTTATCCGTTACTGAACCAACTGCTTTTTGCCCTCAACTAATATAGACTTAGGTCTTTAAGAAAAGGCTATACTCAATTGCTTACTCTATCACTTAGAAAGAAGCTACTGGTTATTTGACTAATTATCACAGTTCCTTTCTGCTGTACCATTATTAACATAATTGTAAAGTTTATAATGGCGGCACCCAAAAGGTCCCTATTGGAGTTGATTCAATTAGCGTTCTATTAATCAGTGGCATGAATAATCGTTGTTGTTCCGAAAGCCCAAAACCTCCAAAAATGGAGACAAACACTTCAGTATTAGTTTCCATTCATGCACAATGAGACTGGCAGTCCTTTTCCCCACTTGTCTGGAGCCCGTCACAACAGAACCCTGCGCTGTGTGACGATGAACAGGATTAGCGGCTAAACACGGCTAACGGGGACTTAGCCGGAGTCGCCCATTCTGAACTAACGGAGCAGTCTGCAAAACAGGTGAAAGTATCCCGACGACAGACAATAGGCCTCGCCGCTGTCCTAGGATACGTCAACCGAGACGTCTGCGAGCACGTGACTCTGACTCGTAGGTATGTCCTGCCATGCGCTCGTCTGTCCTTTCTCTTGGTTGGGGTTCATTATATCTACATCATTAAAGCTGTGGTTGTTTTCCATTCGTTCTCTGCAGCAGTGTATTTGGTAGTTTCAGTGGACTGTACAATTGGAGGTTGGTGGCACCTTAATTGGGGAGGACGGTCTTGTGGTCATGGATAGAGCGGAATTAGTGGAATGGTACCATATATATCAAACACATGGTTTGATACCATTTATTTTACTCCATTCCAGACATTATTAGGAGCCCCTCAGCAGCCTCCACTGCTGTGTACTATTAGAAAATCTGTCGTTTTCATACTTGAGACCTCATTAACTCATTAATGCCAGATTGTTCCATGGCCCACCAAAACTCGGCAATTCACTGAGAATTAGCCCATGATAAGCAGTATTATATCAGCCATTTTGCTTCCTCTCTCTCTAAAAGTTTAATTACACTTTCAAATTAAAACCTTCTTTCAAAGTGGTTCCCACCAAGAATGTGACATTTTTCTTCATAGGTCTTTAAATGCATCTCTGCCATTACTAAATATCCTCTGCTCTTTGTCATCAATCAGCTGTTACTATATTTCCAAGATGGCCACCCTACATATGTATCGCTCACTGTAGGCTGTGGGCCTAACCTACTTCAGCCCAGTGTTTGTATTCCAGAGGTGGACTGGCCGTCCTAAAAATAGCCTGTGTGATTGATGCTAGGTACAGTGTAACCACGTAAGACTCAGCGCCTGAGGCCAGAAGTGACTTCATATGCATCTGTGTCTCTCCGCTTTCACACAACTGTCCCTGTCACAGAGCCAATTTAGGTTGCCTCAGCTTCGGTGAAAAAACAGCATTTGAGTTGCGTTGCCGCGGCAGAGCAAAGTAAAGATGACATTGGAGTTGCACATTATTGCACATACTAAGTTGTTTCTAATGATTGGCCTGTGTATTTTTTTTGTTATATTCATAAGTCCTTTGTATACACTGCATTTAAACCAGGGAACCCACTTATAGTAGTTACCCTAAAGCTGTGTAAATGTATTGGCTAGTATACAGTATTCTTAAACTGTTTACATGGTTACATGCGTTCATTTGGAACACAGAATAATGCCATTTGGATTCGTATGTCTTCATAAGTACACTGATTGGAATCTCATGTAGCTGACAGTATATCGCTTTCCCACCATGTCCTACCTTTGACCACATGGCATGTGTTGATCCGAGGGTGAATGCCCAGACAGGAGGATCTGTCAACCTGTCACCGACTAGTCGATGGTGGCCAGGATCCAGGAGAACAAAGCTGTCACTATGACATGGGATACAGATTTGTTTCAATTGTCAGCAATCCAGCTATTTCAGTGCGTTGATTGTAGTGGGAGGCTCGCTGAGTGTAAATGTGACAGAGTTGGTCCCCTCTTTGCTGCTGTAACAGCCTCCGCTCTTCTGGGAAGGTTTCCACTAGATGTTAGAACATTGCTGTTGGGACCTTTTTCCATTCAGCCACAACGGCATTAGTGAGGTTGGGCAATGATGTTGGGCGATTTAGGCATGGCTCGCAGCCGGCATTCCAATTCATCGCAAAGGTGTTCAATGGGGTTGAAGTCGGGGCTCTGTGCAGGCCAATCAAGTTCTTCCACACCGATCTCAACAAACCATTTGTGCACACGGGGGCATTGTCATGCTGAAACTGTTGCCACAAACTGTTACCACAAAGTTGGAAGAACAGAATAGTCTAAAATAGTATGCTGTAGTGTTAAGATTTCCCTTCACTGGAACTAAAGGGTCTAGACCAAACCATAAAAAACAGACCCAGACCATTATTTCTCCTCCACCAAACTTTATAATTGGCACTATGCATTGGGGCAGGCAGTGTGCTCCAGGTATCCGCCAAACCCAGATTCGTCTGTCGGACTGCAAGATGGTGAAGCGGGATTCATCACTCTAGAGAACATGTTTCCACTTCTCCAGTCCAATGGCGGCGAGCTTTACACCACTCTGGCGAACACTTGTCAATGCTCATAGTGATCTTAGGCTTGTGTCCGGCTACTCGGCTAAACTGACTTGTTGGAAATGTTGCATCCTATGACGTTGTCACGTTGAAAGTCACTGAGCTCTTCAGTAAGGCCATTCCACTGCCAATGTTTGTCTATGGAGATTGCATGCCTATGTGCTTGATTTTATACACCTAGCAGAATAATAGCCAAATAGCAGAATATAGTAATTTGATGTCCACATACTTTTGCATATTATACACTGCTCACTGAACACTTAAACAACACAATGTAACTTCAAGTCAATCACACTTCTGTGAAATCAAACTGTCCATTTAGGAAGCAACACTGATTGACAATACATTTCACATGCTGTTGTGAAAATGGAATAGACAACAGGTGGAAATTATAGGCATTTGGCAAGACACCCCCAATAAAGGAGTGGTTCTGCAGGTGGAGACCACAGACCACTTCTCAGTTCCTATGCTTCCTGGCTGATGTTTTGGTCACTTTTGAATGCTGGCGGTGCTATCACTCTAGTGGTAGCATGAGACGGAATCTACAACCCACACAAGTGGCTCAGGTAGTGCAGCTCATCCAGGATGGCACATCAATGCGAGATGTGGCAAGAAGGTTTGCTGTGTCTGTCAGCAGTGTCCAGAGCATGGAGGCGCTACCAGGAGACAGGCCAGTACATCAGGAGACGTGGCGGAGGCCGTAGGAGGGCAACAACCCAGCAGCAGGACCGCTACCTCTGCCTTTGTGCAAGGAGGATCAGGAGGAGCACTGCCAGTCCTGCAAAATGACCTCCAGCAGGCCACAAATGTGCATGTGTCTGCTCAAACAGACTCCATGAGGGTGGTATGAGGGCCTGACGTCCACAGGTGGGAGTTGTGCTTATACCCCAACGCCGTGCAGGACGTTTGGCATTTGCCAGTGAACACCAAGATTGGCAAATTCGCCACTGGCGCCCTGTGCTCTTCACAGATGAAAGCAGGTTCACACTGAGCACATGTGACAGATGTGACAGTCTGGAGACGCCGTGGAGAACGTTCTGCTGCCTGCAACATCCTCCAGCATTACCGGTTTGGCGGTGGGTCAGTCATGGTGTGGGGTGGCATTTCTTTGGGGGGCCGCACAGCCCTCCATGTGCTCGCCAGAGTTAGCCTGACTGCCATTAGGTACCCGAGATGAGATCCTCAGACCCCTTGTGAGACAATATGCTGGTGTGGTTGGCCCTGGGTTCCTCCTAATGCAAGACAATGCTAGACCTCATGTGGCTGGAGTGTGTCAGCAGTTTCTGCAAGAGGAAGGCATTGATGCTATGGACTGGCCCGCCCGTTCCCCAGACCTGAATCCAATTGAGCACATCTGGGACATCATGTCTCGCTCCATCCACCAACGCCACGTTGCACCACAGACTGTCCAGGAGTTGGCGGATGCTTTAGTCCAGGTCTGGGAGGAGATCCCTCAGGAGACCATCCGCCACCTCATCAGGAGCATGCCCAGGCGTTATAGGGAGGTCATACAGGCACGTGGAGGCCACACACTACTGAGCCTCATTTTGACTTGTTTTAAGGACATTACATCAAAGTTGGATCAGCCTGTAGTGTGGTTTTCCACTTTAATTTTGATTGTGACTCCAAATCCAGACCTCCATGGGTTGATACATTTGATTTCCATTGATAATTTTTGTATGATTTTGTTGTCAGCACATTCAACTATGTAAAGAAAAAAGTATTTAATAAGAATATTTAATTAATTTAGATCTAGGATGTATTATTTTAGTGTTCCCTTTATCCCTATTATTTTTTTTGAGCAGTGTATTTGTACTATTTTAAATATTGTAGAATAATAGTGAAGACATCACAACTATGAAATAACACATATGTAATCCGTTAAGAACAAATTCTTATTTAGGACAGCCTACTCCTCCGCATCAGGGAATTTAACCCCGGTCACCTGCGTGACTGCATTTTGTAGTACAGACATGGCCTGCTCTCCCTTATTTAAGGAATTAGGCACTTTCCCATGTTTACTACATTATGAATTGTATTCTATGTTTACTTATCACACTGCATAGTAGCCTAATAAACAAATGCAGGTGGCTTATATCTTCAAAATGCTTAAAATGCTTTATTATCCAAACGTAAAAGCATATACTGTACAGTACTGTATTTCTTCATCAGCATCTTTATGCTTTCGTTAAGAAAATAATTCTAAAAATACTCTTTCAAAATGCAGATGTTGATTTAGTTATGGATCCATAATTAATTACTATGGGAATAAATATAACTGATTTACAGAAATATTGGAACAAAGTTGTCTAATGAAGGCAAACAATTTAGAATCTCCCAATCCTCTTATGCTGTAGCCTACTCCTGACCGTCACGTTGTATAGCGCCATATTTTCCATTCCATCTTAACGAAAACCCTGAGGGTTTCATTTTTCTCTGAATAAAAACACCATAATATTAATCAAATTAATTAAGCCAACTTTCTTAAAATCAATCCTATATACTATGTTATTACAAAAAAGGTTTTAAATGATCTGGTAATGCCAATTTGGAAAACTATCAAATGCTTCTCAACGATGCCCTCTGGTGGTCAAACTAGCACTAACTTGCATTAACAGAAAAAATGCCTGACAATTAGATAACGTGCCACAGAATGCTGCAGCAGCCCGCAAGGTATGCTGCAGCAGCCCGCAAGGTATGCTGCAGCAGCCCGCAAGGTATGCTGCAGTATGACGCAACTTTTAAAGGAGCAACCACTTAGTTGGCTTTCATGATTTTTGTGGTAAAAAGAAAGCAAACTTGAGAGCAGAATTTTTTTTTAATGGATAATGTTCTGGAGTATACCTGTAACTGCAGGTAGAGTCGAGGTTTGTGCGGTATATCGTATACCGGGGTATTTTGAAATAGCCACGGGATGGTTTTTCCATACAGTCAATACCGTTGAAACTATTTATTATACATTTTTTTTTATACATTTGAATATTTGTAACTACTTTTTAATGGAATATCTGCAGTCAACTTATGCAATACGTCAGGAGACAAATCCGATCTCCTTCTTAATTTCACCTTTCAAATACTTTTTTTATTGTGAAGCTTACCGGTAGTCCCCAGTCACATGGTGTTTGGTTATAAGCACACAATGATGATAAGCACACGGAGCCTTGAGTCACTCACTCACTTTTGTGCAGCACACGCCAGATGATCTAGTTACAGTATGGAATTTACAACTAAATGTTTGCCAGGCAGTTATAACTATTATGTTTACAGTCTAAACTGTGCTAAATGCGCTGCATTTGGTTTGTTAACTTGGTAGTTATCCAATTGCAAAATCAAGCAAATCTTGGTAACAGCAGAGAATCCCCTCCTTGCTCTCTAATATTTTTGTGTGTGCAGCAAACTGTGAGTAGCATTTTTGAGTTGCTTGTATTCAGATGACTTCGGAAGACAGCGGCTCAGTGGGGTTTGAACATAACACCCCTTGTGTTCAGTGACGGTATTACCGACTATCCCAGAATGGCACAAGGTTGCTATGAAGGTATGGAAATCTGGATACCGCGCAAGCCTCTAGTAGAGACAAACCTCTAGTTTATCAGTAAGCCACAACAAGAGGTTGAACCGTTGTGTTAATAGGCTGCAATCTGGGAAACCGTCGCTTAATGGGCATTTGACTGCATGACAAATCTCTAATGGAAGGAGTGGTCCGGAATTAAACATGTTGACTTTCCGTTGCTAATGTGGTCCCAGATGCGCTGTTGCTATTTTCAAGATTTCATCGCTTAATTTCTCACTTTAGAACTCTAGTGATTGAGCAGGGAGGGGAATGAATACACCCTCTCTCTCTCTCTCTCTCTCTCTGCAAATAGATTTGACATTTGAACATTAGCTTGCCGAGTCATTCTCCCTCATTAAACATGGCAAGGATTGTCTAGCGTGACAAAGAGCCTATTGCAAATTCTATTATTCTCTTGAGGAATTTGCTTTTGGTTAATAATCATTGTTTGAGTACACCAAAACACTACATACAGACATTAGACTGGTCGCTGGAGAGACTGGCTCCTTAATCACGAGGTAATTTCCCCCATTTAATCTATAAAAAAACAAACACCAGGGACGAGGCAGAGGTTCATGGGAAATTTAGTTTTGAGGTGATGCGTGTTGGAGCTCACATCAGTCAGTTCAGTGCAGCTGCTAGACAGGACTGTGTTTGACAAGTGAATCTCATGAATTTAAATAGGAGTCAATCAAAGTGAATGACCACAGTAATGAACATTTAATGAGATTTTAAAGGTGTGTGTAGAGCATGACTTGACGGGCCTCAGAAGTTTTAGTCCACTGCTGATTAGGTATGTTGCGGTGACCGTATTACCGCCACACCGGCAGTCATGAGTTGTTACCGCAGTAAATTTCAACATGGCCGTTAGTCACGGTAATCTCCTTTTATGCACTCAGGACATGCTTTGGTAGTACCCAACTTGGTAACTTCCATCAGATCCTAATGGCCTGGTACTCAGGGCTCTATTGTCCATCTAACCACTCTGACATCAATTAAAATGCAATGGAAAATCACATCAAACACATCAATACAGTAGGCCTATCATACTTTTAAAACTCACCTCACTGTGATGATCAATTTGAAGAAAGAAGTTTAACAGCAGGTTGAAACAGTGTAAAATAGGTTCTTTGTGAATGCTGTTTCAAACCGGATGTGGATGCTGTTTCAAACCGGATGTGGATGCTGTTTCAAACCGGATGTGGATGCTGTTTCAAACCGGATGTGGATGCTGTTTCAAACTGTATGTGAATGCTGTTTCAAACTGTATGTGGATGCTGTTTCAAACCAGATGTGGATGCTGTTTCAAACTGTATGTGGATGCTGTTTCAAACCGGATGTGGATGCTGTTTCAAACCGGATGTGAATGCTGTTTCAAACCGGATGTGAATGCTGTTTCAAACCGGATGTGAATGCTGTTTCAAACTGTATGTGAATGCTGTTTCAAACTGTATGTGGATGCTGTTTCAAACCAGATGTGGATGCTGTTTCAAACCAGATGTGGATGCTGTTTCAAACTGTATGTGGATGCTGTTTCAAACTGTATGTGGATGCTGTTTCAAACCGGATGTGGATGCTGTTTCAAACCGGATGTGGATGCTGTTTCAAACCGGATGTGGATGCTGTTTCAAACCGGATGTGGATGCTGTTTCAAACCGGATGTGGATGCTGTTTCAAACCGGATGTGGATGCTGTTTCAAACCGTATGTGGATGCTGTTTCAAACCGTATGTGGATGCTGTTTCAAACCGTATGTGGATGCTGTTTCAAACTGTATGTGGATGCTGTTTCAAACTGTATGTGGATGCTGTTTCAAACTGTATGTGGATGCTGTTTCAAACCGGATGTGGATGCTGTTTCAAACCGGATGTGGATGCTGTTTCAAACCGGATGTGGATGCTGTTTCAAACTGTATGTGAATGCTGTTTCAAACTGTATGTGGATGCTGTTTCAAACCAGATGTGGATGCTGTTTCAAACTGTGTGTGGATGCTGTTTCAAACCAGATGTGGATGCTGTTTCAAACTGTATGTGGATGCTGTTTCAAACTGTATGTGGATGCTGTTTCAAACTGTATGTGGATGCTGTTTCAAACCGGATGTGGATGCTGTTTCAAACTGTATGTTGATGCTGTTTCAAACCAGATGTGGATGCTGTTTCAAACCGTATGTGGATGCTGTTTCAAACTGTATGTGGATGCTGTTTCAAACTGTATGTGGATGCTGTTTCAAACTGTATGTGGATGCTGTTTCAAACTGTATGTGGATGCTGTTTCAAACTGTATGTGGATGCTGTTTCAAACTGTATGTGGATGCTGTTTCAAACGGTATGTGGATGCTGTTTCAAACCGTATGTGGATGCTGTTTCAAACTGTATGTGGATGCTGTTTCAAACTGTATGTGGATGCTGTTTCAAACTGTATGTGGATGCTGTTTCAAACTGTATGTGGATGCTGTTTCAAACTGTATGTGGATGCTGTTTCAAACTGTATGTGGATGCTGTTTCAAACTGTATGTGGATGCTGTTTCAAACTGTATGTGGATGCTGTTTCAAACTGTATGTGGATGCTGTTTCAAACTGTATGTGGATGCTGTTTCAAACTGTATGTGGATGCTGTTTCAAACTGTATGTGGATGCTGTTTCAAACTGTATGTGGATGCTGTTTCAAACTGTATGTGGATGCTGTTTCAAACTGTATGTGGATGCTGTTTCAAACCGTATGTGGATGCTGTTTCAAACCGGATGTGGATGCTGTTTCAAACCGGATGTGGATGCTGTTTCAAACCGGATGTGGATGCTGTTTCAAACTGTATGTGGATGCTGTTTCAAACTGTATGTGGATGCTGTTTCAAACTGTATGTGGATGCTGTTTCAAACCGTATGTGGATGCTGTTTCAAACCGGATGTGGATGCTGTTTCAAACCGGATGTGGATGCTGTTTCAAACCGGATGTGGATGCTGTTTCAAGCTTGTGCATACAGTACAAGACACATTTCAGTTGAATGCATTCAGTTGTAAAACTGTCTAGGTATCCCCCTTTCCCCTTTCCCATTCTGAAAGTATTCAGACCCCTTGACATTTTCAACATTTTATTACCTTACAGGCTTATTCTAAAATGGATTTCAATAATGTTTTTCCTCAGACATCGACACACAATACCCTATAATGACGAGGAGAAAAGTTTTTATTTTTTAAATATTATGAAAAGTGTTAAAAATAAAAAATAGAAATACCTTATTTACATAAGTATTCAGACCTTTTGCTATGAGGCTTGAAAATGAGCTCAGGTGTATCCTGTTTCCATGGATCATCCTTGATGTGTTTCTACAACATGATTGGAGTCCACCTGGTAAATTCAATTGATTGGGCATGATTTGGAAAGGCACATTCTCTTGTCTATATAAGGTCCCGCAGTTGATAATACATGTTTGAGCAAAAACAAAGCCATGGGGTCGAAGGAATAGGTCGTAGAGCTCAGAGACAGGATTGTGGGTATGTGGGTATGTTTTTCAGCGGCAGGGACTGGGAGACTAGTGAGTATTGAGGGAAATATGAACGGAGTAAAGTACAGAGATCCTTGATGAAAACCTGCTCCAGAGGCCTCAGAACCTCAGACTGGGGCGACGGTTCACCTTCCAACAGGACAGCGAACCTAAGCACACAGCCAAGACAACACATGAGTGGCTTCGGGAGAAGTATCTGAATGTCCTTGAGTAGCCCAGCCACAGTCCGAACTTGAACCAGATCGAACGTCTCGGGAGAGACCTGAAAATAGCTGTGCAGTGACATTCCCCATCCAACCATACAGAGCTTAAGATGATCTACAGAGAAGAAAGGGAGGAACTTCCCAAATACAGGTGTGCCAAGCTTATAGCATCATATCCTCGAAGACTTGAGGGTGTAATTGCTGCCAAAGGTTCTTAAACAAAGTACTGAGTAAAGGGTTTCTAAATTTCTAAAAACGTGTTTTTGCTTTGTCCTTAAGGGGTATTGTGTGTAGGTTGATGAGTAAAAAAAGAATTTCAGAAATGTTATAATAAGGCTGTAATGTAACAAAATGCGGATACAAAATATGAACACTTTCCGATTGCACTGTTAGCTTGTGAGCCTGAGCTGGAAAAATGTGCATGGCAGAAAAACAGAAAACAAAACTGATTTTAAGATGTCTTTGGTACATAATTGGTCTATCCTATACTCCAAAATTAAACAAATTTGAGGTATCACCTTTGAGTTTGGACTCTACTATTATGCATAATTGATGGACTGATTGCCTTATGTTATGCTCCAAAATGTCTGTCCATGAGTCTGGGAGTGAACGTGTAGCGTTCGGCGGACGATGCTGTTGGTTCATTGTTTGTGCAGGGAGGCTTACAGTTAGCCTACAATGGAGAATTTGAATGTGATTTTGAATAGCCTAGCAATAGAGCATTTTTTTTTCATAAATAATTGGGTGACACCTTACCTTCAGCTATAGAGAATATCTCATCAACATGTGTTTCCATCCCATCATCTCTCTCCTTTATTCCTATCTTGATCGAGCAGACAGGCTGTCAACCGTTTAGTGAAATATGTTTCATTGTGAAAACATGTTACTATTGATGTTCCCGAACAGATTACAATTGGTTTCCCAAATGAAGCACTGTAGCTGCAGGAACAGGGTTTTAGAGCCCATTGAATACCGTTTGGTTGGAATATCACCTGTCGGATAGTGAGAGTCTGCTTCTCAAACAGTGATTGATGCGTTGGAGTGAAATACATGTTCTTATATTTATTTCTCTGCTGCTCATACAGCACGCAGATTCCCATTCACTATTTGAGTGTATACAGATGCCATGTATGTTTTTCCCCTGCCCGTTTGATAATGGGTAATTCAAAATCTAAATACATTTGACATATTAGTAAAGACCAGATTAGATAGAAAATAGTCTGACGGGTGAAAATATGATCACTTGATGAACAGCGCAAGATTTGTGTTGATATTTTTATCAAATCAATAGTCTATAGTGACACCATGCAGCCCATATAATGTATGTTCTGATTTCTAAGACATTCTAAGGTTTGTATAATTCACAGCTAAAGTTGCCAAAGAACTCTAAATCTAGTGCGAAGGACCTGTTTCAAATGATCACTTTTCCGCTCAACATAGCCACTTCATGTGCACACTCGCTCTGTAATGGGAAATATATCCATAATTGTTTTATTCAGCTAAGTTCAGTTCTATTCTTCTTACTATAAAATCGGATCGTATGAAATAATGCAGCAGGACTTATAAGAATATCTTGTCAGCGAAATGAACAAACCTACAGGATTGAGCATAGCCAGATAACAAAGGCCTACAGTAGGTCAACTCATATTCTGTTCTTTTGAAAAGAAAAAAAAAATTATATGTTTCTTTAGACCTGACTAAAATAAGTATTGGATTTATTGTGATGGTGTATATTAAAATGATTTATTATAACTTTGAAAAAAAAATGCAGCTGTTCCTAAGTTGCGGCTTGTATGTGTGGAGTCCTGGAGATGCTAAATGCGTTTATGTTAATTAACGGTCAATCCCCGGGAGACCAGAAAACCTTTTGCATAACAATAACCGTCTGACAACATTTTCATGACTGCCACAGTACTACTGCTGATTTTTTTTTTTTAAATGCGCAAGAGGCCAGACGCTCTTACCAGTTGCCATCTCATCTGTAACACCCAAAGCTAAGGAAGTGATATGCTTCAATACATGTGATTCATTTTTAAACCTTGTTACATTTTTCATACGGGAGTTGGGAAGTATGTGGCGCTAGCGGCAAATTGAGCTTTTCATCAATACAGAGATGAGATAAAGTAGCCTATCTTTTCATAGCAGCACAGTTCAACTCAATTACACCTAAAAAATGTCACTTCTGCACCATTGCCTCAAAAGCCAATTTTGAGCAAAATCAAAGCATCTCTAAATAGATGATCACACCTTTCCCATTGACAGTTTGTTCTGTACCCAGATCATGTCTTTGTAACGTCCCAGCTGAAGTACAGAAGTCCTACACGCGGCGCTCTGCTTGCAGCACACCTTAATGGCTGGCTGCTTAATATTTAAGCATTACTATTTGATTTAACTTGGCAAGTCAGTTAAGAACAAATTCTTATTTACAACGACGGCCTAGGAACAGTGGGTTAACTGCCTTGTTCAGAGGAAGAACGTCAGATTTTTACCTTGTCAGCTCAGGGATTCAATCTAGCAACTTTTCGGTTACTGGCCCAAAGCTCTACCTGCCGATTATAAGAGCCATTGTCATTATCACTTGGGCTAATGGAAGAGATGTGGCTGCCATCTCACCCCATCTGATTGGAAATGTAATATTAATGGGAGTGAAGGTCTACGAGCCGATGCATGGCCCACTTTCAGTGCTGTAAGCTGAGATGTATTGTCTGTAATTGTGTAGACCTGCCTCTGAAATTGAGTAATCATGTCAGTTCTATATTGATATTGCTATCTGCAACGTTCAGTATGTTGCACACTCCTGAACAAGACCCAGGTATAGTGGGAGTGATGAAGGGGAAGCGGCTCTGCCAAAGCATACAACAGGAGGCCAGGTTAGAAGTCCTCTCAGGGCCAGCAATGCAGATGACTCCAGCAGAGAGGGACATCTGTGAGAGGAATGTGGAGTTAGAGCAAGAGAGAAGGACAAGAGGGAGGGAGGGAGAGAGCGAAGTGGGAGATTTAAGGTAGGAAATCTGGAGAGAAGATTGGAGAATAGGAAGTGAACCTATAGGATGGAAGCTCTCCAGGAACAGGGTTGGAGAGCCCTGATCTGCAGCACAATTGGATTTTCAAACATGCTCTTCTTTCCAGCAGAGTACATTTTAGCTCTGAAACTCAATTCATTTTTATTTATTTATTTAATTTAACTAGGCACGTCAGTTAAGAACAAATTGTTATTTAAAATGACGGCCTACATTTCATAGCATGTCAACTCAAATCCCCATGCAGTTCTTGCCAAATGGCCCTTTCTCCCCGTCCATGTTGTCATAGCCTCCAAGAAAAACCCAACCCCATTACCTTTGTCATAACGAAGGCCCCTTGGAGGGTTGCACAAGCGAAAGCTGGATGCTTATTAGTCCCTTGGTGCATTGGCCGAGTCTGACATTCTTTCAAAATGGCACTGTGACTCAGACCACTACCAGACAGTCCTAGCTAAATTATCTTTGCTAAGAAGCAACTTTTTTTAGGAAATTGCACGACAGGTGCTGGCGTGTTGAGCTCCCAACCTGTCAGAATTTATTGTTTAAAAATGATAATTTATCCATTAATTGATCAACACAAACAAACTGGAGGACATATCGGAACTGGAGCAAGTCAACAAAGCGAGTTAGAACAGTAATGTCATCCAGCGAAACCGACAAAACCGCGGCCGTCCAAACATTCTAACATAATGAACGGAGAAGGAGATTACCCAACAACATTTTCCAAGGTTGACAGTACTGTGTTGTCGAAGATGAATAAACAATTGCTAGATCTGATCCCCTGGGTATTGTCAGAATCCGAAGCCCTCAAACTGTCAGTGGAGTTTAACAAATGAATACAGGAGGTAAAGACTGGAAATGAAACCTTCAGAACCATAGTACTCAGAACCACAGTACAGACTCTCCAAATGAAAACAAACACTATTCGGGATGACAACAAACAGATAAAGTCGTGAATTCTGGACCTAAAATGCAGAAGCATGAAGCGTAACATTGTCATCATGGGGCTGGAGGAAGAGGAAAGAGAAGATTACCTAGTGACAGAAAATACGGGTCAAATTTAAGATGAAAGAGGAACAAGTGGCAAACTACCAAAAGGCACGTGGGTTTGGAAGGAAGGTCCCTAACAAGCAGAGACCCATTGTTGCCCACCTCTAACCCACTACAAGAAGAACGTGGTAGTGATGGAAAGATGAACGGAGCTGAAGGGAACCTCTTTCTCCATAAATGAACAACACCTGGGCTAAATCATGGATAGGAGGCGTTAAAACACCACAGGGCCAGAAAGTACGCCTGGTATTGGATACATTGTACATAAACAATCAGTTCTTCATGGACTTCAAGATTACGACTTGGTTTTGAGTGTCCCTGCCATGCTGAGCCAGCATTTCCCAATTATGCATACACAACACTATATACTTAAATTTCTATCTCGCCCTCACCTTTTTGGTCTTTTAGCGCTTTCGTAGACCCCCCCCTTGCGTTCTCTCATTTGACATCCATACAGTCGTAGACTGTGGCAGACTGTGGATATGTGACACTATAATCGTCCACGTGTGACATTTTATTTTTATTATATCTAGATGATGTGCAATAAAATGATTTCAGACTGAATGCTATTTGCATTAATGCAGGCCATTAGTGGGACACGACATGGGTTTGGTGGTTGCCCATGCCTAATATTGTGTACTGGAAGATAACACATTTATGTTTGGGCTATTATGTTAGAAGTTAATGATTGCGCAGCTATTCAGAGCGGTAGCCTAATTTTTGGAACTTGCAGATAATGTGCATCTAAGGCAAATGGGACACTCACTGATGAATTTGATGTGTACGGTCCTTTGGTGAGGGGGAATCTAAGCGTGTTTCATTAAGCCTACTTTTACAATGGTTATATACACACTGAGGGTACGAAACATTAAGAACATGCCCTCCGAACAGCCTCAATTCGTCAAGGGCGTGGACTCTACAAGGTGGGAAAGTGTTCCACAGGGATGCTGGCCCATTTTGACTCCAATGCTTCCCACAATTGTCAAGTTGGCTGGATGTCCTTTGGGTGGTGGACCATTTTTGTTACACACGGGAAATTGTTGCGCATGGAAAAACCCAGCAGCATTGTAGTTCGTGGCACAAACCGGCGTGTACACTCAGTGTAGTTTTCTTGATGAATACTATTACGCTGTAGGCTATATGATCAACAATGTTGCAGGTTTGCTGTGAAATTATGAAATGAACTTAAATTAAATTATTTTTACAGAAACTCGTTACAGAAAGTAATTTGCACAAACTTGTTACAAATGACGCCGCCATCCATTATTCACCAAGTTAATATTTTGAGAGGAAGCAGAAATATTTTAAGCGTATGTTTTCAGTCTCCATTTCTACTGAATGATGTTTACGGATTTTTCACCTAATTAATAATAATGTAAAATTAAGAAACGGACAGAAAGACCTGTGTGAAGGCCAACTTAGACAAACTTGAGGCAATGAAATCCTTTCAGTCCAGATTAAAAAAGAAATAAATTGTATTATTTATTAATGATATTATTAGTGGGAATGGTGGAGTTATGTCACACATGCAGCTATTGGAAATAATAGGAATGTTTGCTCAATCCAAAATTACAACCTACTCATTGCAGTATTACCGTAAAAATGGTGGATGCAATTGGAAGGGGGAGAAGATAGGGAAATTGTTTGTCTGGTATATGTAAACAGGGTTTGTACTAGGTGCTTAAAGTACTTTAGAACTCTTAAATTCAAGTACTGTAATAGCTTGAAACGGGGTCTGAATACTCTGTGAATGG
Organism: Oncorhynchus keta; assembly: GCF_023373465.1. Classification (NCBI taxonomy): domain Eukaryota; kingdom Metazoa; phylum Chordata; class Actinopteri; order Salmoniformes; family Salmonidae; genus Oncorhynchus; species Oncorhynchus keta. The sequence continues at coordinate 17,873,336 of NC_068433.1, forward strand.
CTGAAAATTCACAACATTAATTTAAAATGAACCCAACAAATAGCAGTGTTGGCGATTTGGAAGGCCATAGTCAATCAATCAACAATATAATAATACTTTTTAACTCACAATCTTTTGATTATATTAGGATCCCGTTAGCCGACGCCAATGGCGACAGCTAGTCTTACTGGGGTCCGACATAATAATTTGATATTAAACTGATCGTGGCTGTAAAGGTTTTCCTCCTCTTCATCTGAAGAGGAGGTTTAGCATGGATCGGACCAAGATGCGGGGTGGTAAGTGTTCATGATGTTTATTTTAAAGACAAACTGAACAATAAAATACAAAAACGTAACGTGAATAAACCGAAAACAGTACCGTGTGGTGAACAAACAGACACGGAAACAAACACCCACAAACAAACAGTGAAACCCGGGCTACCTAAATATGATTCTCAATCAGAGACAACTAATGACACCTGCCTCTGATTGAGAACCATACTAGGCCGAAACACAGAAATCCCAAAATCATAGAAAAACAAAATCATAGAAAAACAGACTGCCCACCCCAACTCACGCCCTGACCATACTAAATAACGACAAAACAAAGGAAATAAAGGTCAGAACGTGACAGTGGCACAAGGCAGGGTATGGCATTAGTAATGAAAACACCTTACACCGATTAAGATGAGCAGTTCTTAATCGAAGTAAGCATATAAGCATACACTGATTATAACACTTGATTTTCTGGTCTTTTCAATTTTTAGGACATGTAAATACCTTAACCAGAGTTAAAGCGGTGCGCTTGATTTGCGCATCTGTTCGTGCTATTATGTTCATGTAACCGTGCTCATTGTGGCTGATCAAACCCAATAGAGCATCTATGGGATGAGATGAAACGGGCTGTTTGCAGCATGAATGCACCACCATCCGATCTGCAGGAACTGCGTGATGCCAGCATGTGGAATGTTTCTAACACCTTGTAAAATCCATGGCCTGAAGAACTCAGGCTGTTCTGGTGGCAAAAAGGGGTCAGACCCGGTACTAGATGGGCATACCTAATAAACTGGCCAGTGAGTGTAGGTCAGAACTTCACCAGGCATCCATCAGAGATCAAATAAACAAATGAGGTCATGGAAAAAATAAAACACTTCAGCTGGCCCGCAGACCTTTTTAGCGTGGTACAATATACGCTTTGTTATGACAGATAACTCCGTTTGAACACTAACAGTTTAGATTCTTCCTAAGTGCTCACGGTGTTTACTTCGACCTCTTGAACCAGCAAAACGTTAGCACCTTAGTTTAGAAACGAGTAGGCCACACGCGAATGATGGCGGCTAGTTTGGGGGCATAGAGCAAAGGATAAAACATGAATCCAATTCTAAACGCATCAGAGAAACACTTGAGCCTTGTTATGAAAAGTGGTCTCCATTGATAATATCCAGAACATCATGAATAGTACCAGACACCTATTGGCCAAACACAATGCCAGACAGCCATGATCAATATGGCTGTGTACGTGAAGTTCAGAGATGTTTCCAGGAACCCCTGGTTAAGGGAATAGTACAGTTGTAAACAGAGTACATTAGTTTGCTACTTAATACCCCGAATTATGCTCCCTTACACACTTTAGTACTTACGGGCAATCCACTTTCACTGATGAATTTCAAATACAATGGGTTCACATTCACAGTAATTGCATTGCTAATGATCATTATGCTGTACTGCGGGTCGGTTGTAATTTGTCCGATCCCATGGCGGTAACAGACATTTTGTTTTTCTCACTCATCTCACAGTCATTCAGTTAATAACTTTTGTTCATGGATCATGTCTCATAGTTACAGTGTAACTGAGGTAATAAAAACTGATTTGACACGATCTGCTGAAGTTTGTGTGATATGCAAATAAATGAGTGTTTGTCAGCCAGAAGCCATTTTACTTTAGCTATTTTACTTTCTTTGTTTCCCTCGTGACAAATTGTTATCACAGAAATGGGCACTTAATGCAAAGTGCATCGAGTAAAACGATTGAAGCAGATAACGTCATGGGCTCTGGAAGATGGCTGCAGGTTGTGGCGAGTAGTGGCTTATTGTAATTACGTATGATTCCCTCACTTGTCAGGCGTGCTTGCATCCACATTGTCCCTGACAGGTTCATTTTGTTAAAACTGCGTAACGGCTTGACTGGAGCTGCTTAGCAATGCATATGATAAATCACAAAATCCTGATGGCTCTACAATGGTAACTGGCTGAGTAATTGAATTGTGACTGTCAGCAAATGCAGAGATTTGAATTTATACTGAACAAAAAAATAAAAGCAACATGCAACAATTTCTGAGATTTTCCTGAGTTCAAATCAAGCTTTATTGATACAGGTCATTTCAGACATGGAATGCAACACAATGTGCTTGACAGGAAAAAACGAATAAAAATAAAAACTGAAATATTTACTACACAACAAACGAGGATAAACAACTAAAGAATTAGTAGCAGCAGCGTAAAAGAGGGGTTGGGGGGGGGCAACACAGTGCAAATAGTCCGGGTAGCCATTTAAGGAGTATTATGGCTTGAGGGTAAAAACTGTTGAAGCCTTTTTGTCCTAGACTTGGGAGTCAGGTACCGCTTGCCATGCGGTAGTAGAGAGAACAGTCTATGACTGGGGTGGCTGGGGTCTTTGATCATTTTTAGGCCCTTCCTCTGACACCGCCTGGTGTAGAGGTCCTGGATGGCAGGCAGCTTGGCCCCAGTGATGTACTGGCCGTACGCACTACCCTCTGTAGTGCCTTGCGGTCGGAGGCCGAGCAATTGTCGTGCCAGGCAGTGATGCAACCAGTGCTCTCGATGTTGCAGCTGTAGAACCTTTTGAGGATCTTAGGACCCATGCCAAATCTTTTTAGTTTCCTGAGGGGGAATAGGAGCCTGCTTGTAATAAAAGCATAGATGATTCTCTCTGTATTAGCCAGAGAGAGAAATGGCTGCACCGTGGCAATGTTCATCAGGTGAGCAGTGGTGGTTAAGGACGCTGTACTGCAGCGCCAGCAGTGCAGTGCCACCAGAGACTCTGGGTTCGCGCCCAGGCTCTGTCGTAACCGGCCGCAACCGGGAAGTCAGTGGGGCGATGCACAATTGTTCTAGAGTCGTCCGTATTAGGGAGGGGTTGGCCGGTAGGGATATCCTTGTCTTATCGCGCACCAGCGACTCCTGTGGCGGGTCAGGTTGCCAGGTGCACGGTGTTTCCTCTGACACATTGGTGTGGCTGGCTTCCGGGTTGGATGTGAGCTGTGTTAAGAAGCAGTGCGACTTGGTTGGGTTGTGTATCGGAGGACGCATGACTCTCCCGAGCCCGTACGGGAGTTGTAGCGATGAGAGAAGATTGTAGCTACTAAAAAACTATTGGATACCACGAAATTGGGGAGAAAACGGGGTAAAATTTAAAAAACATATTCCTAATGTGTGACTCGAAATTGAGTTCAGAATCTACAATAATAAATTGCTTTTGTCATTTCATTATTTTCTTTTGTCACCTGATGTTTTATCTTTATTGCCCGTGAGTTACAGTTTATATAAAGACATCAGTCAATTAAGAAATTCATTAGGCCCTAATCTATGGATTTCACATGACTGGGCAGGGGCACAGCCATGGGTCGGCCTAGGAGGCCTTAAGCCCACCGACTTGGTCGTCAGAGCCAGCCAATCAGAATGAGTTTTTCCCCACAAAAGCGCTTTATTACAGCCAGAAATACTCCTCAGTTTAATCAGCTGTCCAGTTGGCTGGTCTCAGACAAGAAGCCAGATGTGTAGGGCTGGCGTGGTAACACATGGTCTGCGGTTGTACTGCCAAATTCTCTAAAATGGCATTGGAGGCGGCTCATGGGAGAGAAATGAACATTCAATTATGTCAACAGCTCTGGTGGACATTCCAAAACTTGAGACATCTGTGGCATTGTGTTGTGTGACAAAACTGTACATTTTTAGAGTGGCCTTTTATTGTCCCCAGCAGCAGGTTCAGCTATGTAATGATCATGCTGTTTAATCAGCTTCTTGATATGCCACACCTATCAGGTGGATGGATAATCTTGGCAAAGGAGAAATGCTCACTATCAGGGATGTATTTGGGTGCAACATTTGAGAGAAATACGCTTTTTCTGTGTATGTAACATTTCTGGGATCTTTTATTTCAGCTCATGAAACATGGGACCAACACTTTAAATGATGCATTTATATTTTTGTTCGGTTTAGAATAGTTTCTGACGAACAAAATTGTATGTATTTTTTTGTATTTTTTTATATGCTCACAGTCCATCCTGAAGTCTTATTGACTTACATTTTCTTATTTTACAACTCTGAATTTATTAATGGCACAATTTAAGATATTTAATTAAAATGGCATGTCCAAAGGTACTTAACATAGAGGACAAAGTGTTCTATGAATACCATAAATGGGTCTTGCATAAATGGGATTGCAATCACTTCATGTTAACACTCTCTCATCTCTTGATTTGTACTAATTGAACTCATTAAGTACCTCCAATTAAGCATATCTCACGAGATGACATTGCCCTTCGAGTGTATGGAAAGGATTACCCCACCTTTCTGTTGCTAATTGATTGCTCAAACACACTGGATTGGAACCCTTAGTGCCACATCACTGGAAAGCCCCATGTGGTTGTTTCACCCCTCCCATAGTTGACTGCATTTATTGAAAATTACTGTGGATAAGAGTGTCTGTGAAATGACTCGCATGCAAATGTAAGATTTATCACAGGATATGGGAAAACTGAATATTTCCTGTAGATGAGCGTTGGCATCTAACATGTCTAATTTTGATATTTACACTGCATATTTAATGTGCATTGATATTGTGCTTCTAATGGGAAGGCTTAATATTGGCTAAACGAGCCACCTGTATTTGGCTTTGACAGGGAAATTTGCCTCACCTCAGTCTCCACCTGAACACCATGGGTGTGGCAGCTGTTCAGTCATTAGTGGCGTAGCTCAGCATCCTGTAATCCACCATAATGCAAAAACGGTCGTACAGTAAACAGCTCTTCAGTATTATCCCCTACTTCTGTTTTATCCCCCATATATCTCCTCTGTGGCCAGAGAAAGTGCACCGGCCAATAATTACACCCTGTGGCGCTATTTGTGAGGAAACCAAAAGTGACCTATGTGAAATAGCCACAGGAGTGTCTCTCTAGTCTAGACCCAGATTTAGGACAGTTGGATGGTGGTCTGTTCAGACCTTTCAGGCTTACTCCCTAAAAGTATTTGACAGTTTAACAGAGAAAGCAATGATGATTTCAGGTGAAAGATGTAGGCCTACACCATGCTATTACAGATTATAATGGTCCCTCACAATGAAATCGTGGAGTTGATTTCTCTTTCCTTTCTTTCTTCACATGCAATATGTCAGACAGCACTGGTCCGATTTATGACGAAACTTGAGTGAATTACATTTGACCTTACATTTCATTCATTTATCAGACGCTCTTATTCAGAGCGACTTACAAGAGCAATTAGGGTTTAAGTGCATTGCTCAAGAGCACATAGACAGACTCGAACCAGCGACCTTTTGGTTACTGGCCCAACACTCTTAACCGCTAGGCTACCTGCTGATACGTGGTGCAGATGGTGGCGCTATAAGAGATTGAAAATGCTAACTTTGAAAGGTCACGCCGCTCACTCTGTTTGACCCCAAGTCATGAAATTTGGCACATACTGTACATCTGCTCACAAGGAACACATTTTCCTGAGGGAGCCATAAAGTCCACCATTATGGATTTTCCAACAGTTAGAATTTTGTGAAAACACTTAAACGCTACTCTTCTGGACAAACGTCTTTCAACGCAATATTTTCCAGAAAGGTACCTATAAACCAACATGGACGCTATTGAACAAAAAAACATTAATCATTAAACATTGTCATTAAATCCGTCAAGGATATTTGTATTTAAACAAAATTTGGTACTGATGCTCAGGAATATGAGCTTTCTAACCCACGTGATATCTGACACCACCGATTTTTGACGAAACTTGGGTGAAGGATGCATCTTGCCATAGAGATCGGGCATTTAAAAAATTACACTGACTGGCCCAAGGGGGGGAACTGCATCATTCATGGGGGACGATATGTGTACTTACTGTTTCCTTGTTCAATATGCAACTAGCCCCTTATGTAATGGTTATTAACCATTACCAGGGTCCTACTCTACTGCTAAGGTAGAGTTTCTTCCCTATCAATGATGAGATGGATGGTATATGTCTGTAGAGGGGCATCATATTTAAAGACTTTTTTGGCCCGAGGGATGGTAAGGGAAGGCAAAATGAGCAAAGAACTCTCACTCCATCAAAGAGAGCGATAGATAGATCGTTGTCATCATTTCCCCCCCAGCCCTGAGGTCTTCATTACTCTCCACTTCTCTCTCCCTCTCCCCTCTTCCTCAATGTGTCTCCCACTCCTGGACCATCCCTGTCTGTTCCCTAACTAATTTGTCAGTTGGCCCCAGCAGACTAGGAGATAGCGTTGTCACCAGTGTCGTCTTTATTCCGACTCTTTCTCTGAGACCTACCATGTTTTTTGTTCTTCACTTTGCAGTTTTCAGGAATGTCTCCTACACATATATATATTTTTTAAATTGTCCCATATCCACGTTTTGACTGTCTATCTTCAGCTTCTCTTTCGGTCTGTCCCTCGATGTACTGTAATTTGTCAGGCTGACTCCTTGGTGGACAGCGACCAAAGCGGGTTTTGGCCTTTGGGATGTTCTTAGGTAGCTGCAACTCAGTCTCAAATGTGCTCTAGATGCTATCTGCTGTTCTGGCACTCCTCCCTGCTTAAGAGAGCAGTGGTACAGACAAGAGTCTCTCGTGTTACAGATGATGACTACAAATGGTAGGGAGTCATCGTTGTTCTCCACCGAGGTTGATATGGTAATGCTTTTAGACCTTGATTCAGTGGCTCTTGACATTTTTTATTTTGTGTGGCTTGAGTCATTATACCTCTAAGCAAATCTAAATACTGCTTTGGACCACAACCAATAATCATACTATGTTGTGGCACTGCTGAAAGTATAGTTGATTACCATGCCATTACAAGAACCCCACCTGTAAATCTACACATTGAAAACACAAGGACCCTCACATTTGCATTGTCAGGCTTCAGGCGCCACACACTTTACATTAAATCCCAGACCAACAGATTTCCCAGACCTAGGGCTGTTACGGTGACCATATTACGGCCACGGCGGTGGTCATGAGTCATGACGACATTCAAATTCCACGTGACTCTTTAGTCACGGTAATTAGGCTTCTCCAAGCTCTAATGCTGCTGCTGGTCATTAGTAGCAACATTTCTATAGGCTATGCAATTGCGTGACAAAACCGAGTGATGGCCTCTTAAAAAGAGGAGGATCCCATCAGCTAATGAACATGCACCTGTGGAATGGTCGTTAAGACCCTAACAGCTTACAGACGGTAGGCAATTAAGGTCACAGTTATGAAAACTTAGGACACTAAAGAGGCCTTTCAACTGACTCTGAAAAACACCAAAAGAAAGATGCCCAGGGTCCCTGCTCATCTACGTGAACGTGCCTTAGGCATGCTGCAAGGAAGCATGAGGACTGCAGATGTGGCCAGGGCAATAAATTGCAATGTCCGTACTGTGAGACGCCTAAGACAGCGCTACAGGGTGGCAGGACGGACAGCCGGTCGTCTTTGCTGTGGCAGACCACGTGTAACAACACCTGCACAGGATCGGTACATCCGAACATCACACCTGCGTGACAGGTACAGGATGGTAACAACAACTGTCCGAGTTACACCAGGAACACACAATCCCTCCATCAGTGCTCAGATTGTCCACAATAGGTTGAGAGGGCTTGTAAGCCTGTTGTAAGGCAGGTCCTCACCAGACATCACCGGCAACAACATTGCCTATGGGCACAAACCCACCATTGCTGGACCAGACAGGACGGGCAAAAAGTGCTTGCAGGTGCCTTGGTGGAAGAGTGGGATAACCTCTCAAAGCAAGAACTGGCAAATCTGGTGCAGTCCATGAGGAGGAGATCCACTGCAGTATGTAATGCAGCTGGTGGCCACACCAGATAATGACTGTTACTTTTGATTTTGACACCCTCTTTGTTCAGGGACACATTATTACATTTCTGTTAGTCACATGTCTGTGAAACTTGTTCAGTTTATGTCTCAGTTGTTAAATCTTGTTATGTTCATACAAATATTTACACGTGTTAAGTTTGCTGAAAATAAACACTTTCCTAATATTAAGCACATTGCTTCACTTTAAAACAGGAGCATAGCCTACCTGGCTGACATGAAAATGAACCATGGGAAAAGGGTCCTCCGTTCGCTATTTAAGTGCATATGTGACATGTATTGATTTCCACTGCCTGTTTCGAAACAGGTGCATGTTAATGGTCCATTCTAAATGAAAATAGATTTCATGCATATATTATTTAGTATATGTAAAGACAAGATTAAATTAAGAAGTTTTATTGCTGACTATATTAGCTGCGAATTATATATTATCACTTGTGAATGATGCCCAGCTTAAGGCAAACAGCACATGCTTCTTCTTGCGACTTTTTCAAATCATAGTCGCACACCTAATGTAGCCTAGCCCATAGGTTTGTATCACTACTAATGTAACCAAATAACTTCTTTAAATTAAGCACATTAATCCACTTTACAACGAGTGTAGACCCTAACTGGCATACATACAGTGCCTTGCGAAAGTATTCGGCCCCCTTGAACTTTGCGACCTTTTGCCACATTTCAGGCTTCAAACATAAAGATATAAAACTGTATTTTTTTTGTGAAGAATCAACAACAAGTGGGACACAATCGTGAAGTGGAACGACATTTATTGAATATTTCAAACTTTTTTAACAATTCAAAAACTGAAAAATTGGGCGTGGGCAATTCGATTTTTGCAATTCGTTCCATTCACAGGCATCAGAGTACTGGAACGAAAGGCGGCCGAATGAGGTGTTGGCTTTAGGGATGATCAGTGAGATACACCTGCTGGAGCACATGCTACGTGTTGCCATCGTAGCACATGCTACGTGTTGCCATCGTGACCAGTGAACTGAGATAAGGCGGAGCTTTACCTAGCATGGCCTTGTAGATGACCTGGAGCCAGTGGGTCTGGCGACGAATATGTAGCGAGGGCCAGCCGACTAGAGCATACAAGTCGCAGTGGTGGGTGGTATCAGGTGCTTTAGTGACAAAACGGATGGCACTGTGATAAACTGCATCCAGTTTGCTGAGTAGAGTGTTGGAAGCAATTTTGTAGATGACATCGCCGAAGTCGAGGATCGGTAGGATAGTCAGTTTTACTAGGGTAAGCTTGGCAGCGTGAGTGAAGGAGGCTTTGTTGCGGAATAGAAAGCCGACTCTTGATTTGATTTTCGATTGGAGATGTTTGATACGAGTCTGGAAGGAGAGTTTGCAGTCTAGCCAGATACCTAGGTAGTTATAGATGTCCACATATTCAAGGTCGGAACCATCCAGGGTGGTGATGCTAGTCGGGCATGCGGGTGCAGGCAGCGATCGGAACATGGAACATTTGTGCATATAACCTACTGCCGTGTGCGCATTGCTGGGCTTATGTGAATAAATAGCCTAATAGTTTATCAACATTTTAAGCTAAACTTTCACATGTTGCGTCAGGCTCATTGGTTTTTAGACGCTAGTGGTATTAATTTGGAATCCATCTCATCCCACAACTGTCTCGGACTATGTTTGTAATATTTATTTCTAGCACAAAATAGAATAGGTAAACTTTTGTACTATGGGGGATAGTAGATTGACATAGGCTAGTGCTTTTGCTGTTTGTTAGGCCTACTCATCTTGTTGGCTGACAAAGTAAATGTGGACAGTTCTTCCAATATCTTCAATATGCGCCTCGGAATTGGATGAGGAAGCACGCAGTTGCATCCCCGATGTGTCTGTCTTCACTTGTAGCCCGTGAGAAAGACCTGATCACATGACTGAGAGCCATGTGAGTGAGAGGTACTTCGGCACACAGCCGGGAGAAGGCCATTTTAATATTCAACCCAAGGGCACAACGGCCACTGGCTGCAATAGGCATGGATTTTATTAAGGGGCATTACGGCCACACAAAGGGGATGCAGACGGGAAATTCGAGGCATTATCAAGTTCTTGTCAAATTGTAAATGAGAGACTGATGACGCCTGGGAAAGGAACCAAAGGGCGTGACATATATAGGGAAGGTAATCAAGGAAGCGATGGAGTCCAGGTGAGTCTGACGATGCGCAGGTGCGAGTAACGATGGTGACAGGTGTGCGACATAATGAGCAGCCTGGTGACCTTGAGGCCAAAGAGGGAGCACACGTGACAAAATCAAAACATATAGCCCAAATGTTTATCAAAACTAAAGTTACATAAATAACTCTAAATTAATCATATAGGAGTACCTATATCTTTGAACTGTCCTGATCAGGTCAGGTTACAGGAGACCACAACCCTACAGATTATCTCTCAACCCCAACACAGGAGGAGAGATCTAGGGGTCTGAAGATGTGGGGGTTTTATGACCCCTCACGCCCCTGGTAAATCTCAGGCCACAGACAAATTCCTTTGTCCTGTTACTATGGAGAACCAGCCTCAGAACATGAAATAAAGGGACTTTGGAACAATGGTTTCCGTCATGATGATGGATAGAATATGAAAATGTATGTCATTTTTGTTTTGTTATTAAAGGTTAATAGATGACGTTATTACAAAAACATTGTAACGTGAAGAGTTTTCCGAGTATATGTTTGATGTTTATACATTGTACGTTGTATGGAAAATATCCAAATCAAAGAGAATGTTTTGGGGAAGATGAAATGTGAAGTTAGTTGTCTAAAACTGGATTTGAGTAAAATCTAGACCATGCCCTCTTAACTTGGTACACCCAGAGAATTGCCCTAAAGGCGGTTACGCCCACTTCTGACCAAAGGGTATAAAACCTGTGAATAAAGAATTTCCAGTGAAGACTACGTGACCCAAGCTGCAGCTAAGGTCTAAAAAGTAAATGAACCCAAAACGCAACACAAGTTTGAAGACAAAGAAATATTTTTCTACCCAAGCTACGGGTGAGTAGCTGTGTCTAGGCGGGTGAATTCAAGCCAGACCCCCATAGCATCCAATCCCAGCGAATCGTGGTATCTAAAAGGTTTCATTCCTATGCTGTGAGCTCTGAGCTACATAGCTGTCTGTCCTCAGAAGACTCCTTCCATAGCAAGGGTGAGGGAACAGACTCCTAAACCAAAAGGACACTGACATTGTGAGGACGACCAGAAAGGTGCGCCGGAGAAGTGCATCATCAAGCAGCTTGAACGGTCCATGCGGAGGATCCACAGTGAACTTCCCCACGTAATTACATCATTATATTCTGACCCATAAGAGCGGCAGTTTGGGGCAAGGCTAGGGTTAGATTAAGCATAGCTGACAAATTCACCCAAATGTATATTTCTCTCGTGTACTTTCTTTTTTCTCTCTCTCTTTGAACACGCGCCATAGTGTGTTGGCCCGTTATACTACGTTTTAATCAATAGCCTATAATGTGTTTTGTCTATCTTTTATCATCATTTGAGATTTTTAGCAGATAAATATTAAACTAAGATTGGTGTGGTACGAACTCATTGGTGAGACCCGGGTCCGTGCAGATTCATTGACTATACAACGTTCAGAACGAGATTGTAGAGATAACTGGTGAATTAGCGGCTGTTGTAAAATCAATATTCTGATATTCTTTGAGTTAATTTGGGAAATAGAAACTCAATAAAAACGAGTTTTCCCATGGTGCCCCAGGTTAATGAATTAATAATTGCTTGATTTAGTTAATCACGCAATTAGAAACTTTAATCATTTGATTAGAAACAGTCGTCACATTAACTAAAACAACGTCACGACAACAAATCAAATCAAATCAAACACAGAATAGCTGCATGTGTGCACTCCCACAAAACGTTTGGGGAAAATATCCTTTCTATTTTATTCAGCTAAGTTCAATTGTGTTCTACATACTATAAAATAATGCCACAGAATTTTAAGCAAATCTTACCTGCTAAATGAACTAGTGTAACCCACAACCATATGTCATAGCCAGGTCATGGCCTAACACAAGGACAACTCAGAGTATGTTATTCTGTCCTTCTGAAATACACTATATTTTCTTTCTATCATGTTTCTTTAGACCTGTCTCAAATAAATAATGGATTTATTGCGACAGTGTAGGCTATATTACATGGATTTATTAGACTTTTTAAAAATGTAGATGCTACAGAGGTCTGCATCTGTGGCTTGTAGGCTACGAGTGGAAGCCAGGAGATGCTAAATGTGTTTATGTTAATTAACAGTCAATTACCGTGAGACCGGAAGTTATTTGCTTGACAATCACTGGCTGACAACAATTCATGACCGCCAGACCCACATATGGCTGTGCATTATATTTGATTAGCCTGATCTGGCGACCTTGCCCGTAATCAGACTCTGATACGCTGCCAGAGGTGAAAACCCCCATAAAAGACTGCAAGAGACAACAATGATTCACACACAGAGAGAAGAGTAAATGGACATTAACAGACATAAAGACTCGCAACCCAACAAAGAAAAGCCGAGACCGCTTTTAACAACCCAAAACGACCAAATTAAAAGGAGAGGCAGGATAACAAAGCATTATCTCCCTAGTGGAACATGGAGCCATGCCAACAATCGTCCTCTTTGCTCTCTATTCGAGATAGCTCTGGAAAAGTTATCTAAAGTTGCCCAAAGATAAGTTGTCCATTACAGCCTCTCTTCAGCAGTAGGCTTCGTAAATGGACAAAGAAAGCCAAGTCTACCCTTATCTGCGCGTCATTCGTCTTACAGAATAGCTGCTTCTGATACTGCGATAGGACATCTGAAGCATAATGGCACATATAAATAAATAAAAATCCCACAAGTAGGAATGAATTTGACTGCAAGTTTCTTTGTAAAGCTCAAGTACCACATCAACCAGTTTCTACTGTTGGGGATTATATCAATATTCTGTGATGGAATAACCATTTGCAAATGAGCTATAGTAGGAGACTGAGACATGGAAGTGAATGCAAAAAGACCACTGACTCCAGACGAGCATTAGAAATAGCCCAAATTTCAATGCCCTTCCCTGCATGCAAAACTGCATATAAAATCATACCTGGAGTATCAAGTACTGCTCTGACACTTAATTCAGATGATTATCCATATGGTTCAGTATTGCCTAGTTATAGGTCGACAAAATGTCCAAAGTCTTTGCGTGGATACAGATCCATCCCAGATTCAAATGAACACAAGGATGAACACCATATGGCTTCTCCACAATGGCCCACGGGAGCAGGTGAGCTAACATTCGCAAACTGTCATAGCAGTTTAGCGAGCTCGGAGGATACTAACCTGGCTCATTTCTGAAACCGCTCAGTGCACGAAACTCCAAATGTCACTGATAACACAGTTGTCTTGAAAAAGGCATCACTTTGCCTTCAGAGCTATCGGCACCCAAAAGCTCTCCTTCCCAAGACAGTTTGACAGGCTCTTCCTTTATCGTCTCATCTCAGAAAATGTTTCCTTTTTTTAGAGGACATGCTTTGCCCTTCCCCATAAAGCTTGGGAAAAGCACACCCCAGGGTTTGTTGAGTGTTGGGGGTTAAATCCACGGCATATTGAACGATCCATCACATGAAGGTGATTGATCTGCTTAGTGTGTAATGTTACACTTTTGATACAATCGGCTCTTATGGGCGCCGTTATTGGTTGGAATGGCTTGTTTGTCACATTGGGTGTCATGACCTTGTGATTTTAACATTGCCAGTAAAGAGATGGGACACTTTGGAAAATAGATGTAACATTTATCTTACATTATCTTTCTGATATGGCCATGTACTCTTCTAATATCCACCCAGCATGGCCAGATGAGGACTGGCCACCACTCAGAGCCTGGTTCCTCTCTAGGTTTCTTCCTAGGTTCCTGCCTTTCTATGGAGTTCTTCTTAGCCACCGTGCTTCTACATCTGCATTGCTTGTTGTTTGGGGTTTTAGGCCTTGTTTCTGTATAGCACTTTGTGACATCTGCTGATGTAAAAAGGGCTTTATAAATACATTTGATATGTCAAGGCATGTATTTTAACCAGGATGCATGTGTCTTGTGTAAAAAAAAAAACATGTTTATGACCTATCGGCTCCTTTTGGTGTCAGGAGTGAATTACAACAAGGTTAGAGCTGAATATGTGATAATGTATACGTATTGTACTCAGAGGTGACTTTCTACACTGAACAAAAATATAAACGCAACATGCAATCATTTCAAAGATTTGACTGAGTTACAGTTCATGTAAGGAAATCTGATGCCGGATGTGGAGGTCCTGGGCTGGCGTGGTTACACGTGGTCTGCGGTTTGAGGCCGGTTGCACGTACTGCCAATTTCTCTAAAATGACATTGGAAGCGGCTTATGGTAGAGAAATTAACATGCAGTTCTCTGGCAACAGCTCTGGTGGACATTCCTGCAGTCAGCATGCCAATTGCGCACTCCCTCAAAATTTGACATCTGTGGCATTGTGTGACAAAACTGAACATTTTAGGATACTGGCCTTTTATTGTCCCCAGCACAAGGTGCACCTGTGTAATGATCATGCTGTTTATTCAGCTTCTTGATATGCCACACCTGTCGGGTGGATGGATTATCTTGGCAAATGAGTAATGCTCACAAACAGGGATGTAAACAAATTTGTGCAAAATATTTGAGAGAAATAACCTTTTTGTGCAAATGGAACATTTCTGGGATATTTTATTTCAGCTCATGAAACATGGGACCAACACTCTACATGTTGCATTTTATATTTTTGTTCAGTATACAGCCAAGTTTATAGTTAGCTAGCTAGCTAACTAACTATTTTATATTAACCAGTAATCCCAAATATGCCTAAACGTTTTACAACGTTAGCCGTCACCTTGAGGTTTGATGGGGTTAGGATAGTTTGCGCTTACCCCCCTATCAAGCCTAGCAAGCCCTACTGGCCAAATTAGCACATTTTCTTAAGCATAAGTTTATCTACAGTTCCATGCATAACACTT
The DNA here is from genome assembly GCF_023373465.1 of Oncorhynchus keta. Lineage (NCBI taxonomy): Eukaryota > Metazoa > Chordata > Actinopteri > Salmoniformes > Salmonidae > Oncorhynchus > Oncorhynchus keta. Next base: position 17,888,428 of record NC_068433.1, read on the forward strand.
GTATTTTCATCAACATTTATGATGAGTATTTCTGTAAATTGATGTGGCTCACCAGATGTTTTGGAACTACTGAACATAACGCGCCAATGTAAACCCAGATTTTTATATATAAATATGAACTTTATCGAACAAAACATACATGTATTGTGTAACATGAAGTCCTATGAGGGTCATCTGATTGAGATCATCAAAGGTTAGTGATTAATCTTATCTCTATTTCTGCTTTTTGTGACTCCTCTCTTTGGCTGGAAAATTGGCTGTGTTTTTCTGTGACTAGGCAGTGACCTAACATAATCGTTTGGTGTGCTTTCGCTGTAAAGCCTTTTTGAAATCGGACACTGTGGTGGGATTAACAACAATTTTATCTTTAAAATGGTGTAAAATACTTATATGTTTGACGAATTGTAATTATGAGATTTATGTTGTTTTGAATTTGGCGCCCTGCACTTTCACTGGCTGTTGTCATATCGATCCCGTTAGCGGGATCTAAGCCATAAGAAATTTAACAGCTTCTCACTTTTTTGTTTCTCCATTTGTCAGTTCGTCCACACCGTTTACACACTCATTTGTCGCAACCAAATTGAAAAATAGCAGTTGGAAAATAAATATACTAAACTCAGTAAAAATGGAAACATCCCCTTTTCAGGACCCTGTTTTTCATAGATAATTTAATGACATCACAGGCAACAACATTGCCTATGGGCACAAACCCACTGTCGCTGGACCAGACAGGACTGGCAAAAAGTGATCTTCACTGACGAGTCGCGGTTTTGTCTCACCAGGGGTGATGGTCGGATTCACGTTTACCGTTGAAGGAATGAGCATTACACCGAGCCCTGTACTCTGGAGCGGGATCAATTTGGAGGTGGAGGGTCTGTCATGGTCTGGGGGCGGTGTGTCACAGCATCATCGGACTGAGCTTGTTGTCATTGCTGGCAATCTCAATGTTGCGCGTTACAGGGAAGACATCCTACTCCCTCATGTGGTCCCCTTCCTGCAGGCTCATCCTGACATGACCCTCCAGCATGACAATGCCACCAGCCATACTGCTCGTACTGTGCGTGATTCCCCCCCCCCCCTTTGTTCAGGAACAAATGATTTAATTTCTGTTAGTCACATGTCTGTGGAACTTGTTCAGTTTATGTCCCAGTTGTTGAATCTTGTTATGTTCATACAAATATTTACACATGTTAAGTTTGGTGAAAATAAATGCAGTTGACAGTGAGAGGACGTTTCTTTTTTGGCTGAGCTTATGTTGGCCTACTTCCAGTATTTGTCAACATGTAGAGAAAATATGATGTCAACATGGCCTATCTAATGAGTCAATATCCGGCCATACTATGTATGATATCCGGAGGGAATCCAAAAATGATATCTGCACGAAAGAAAAATATGGACTTCATATATCCAATTATTCAGCATGTGCAGGAAAATCTGAAATGCATCTGAAATCGTCCTTATTTTCAGCATATCAAGAAGAATTTTTAGATCCTGATTTGAACCTCAGCCAAGAGATGCATATCTGGACTCAATAAAGTTTCCTATCTTGAATATGCTGAGAAAACACATATGCAATGTATAGGATGTCACGTACATGCATCTCAGGATATCGAATGAGTCTATTCCGGATATGGATTGCGTATGAAATGTCCATCCTCACAAATTCTGAATCCAGGTGTGTCTTTTAGACATAATATTGGGATTACTCCGAATATCACACATGGACAATGTCATTGAAGGGTTTTTCTTTATTTTTTGACTATTTTCTACATTGTAGAATAATAGTGAAGACCTCAAAACTATCAAATAACACATATGGAATCATATAGTAACCAAAAAAGTGTTAAACAAATCAAAATATGTTTTAGATTTTAGATTCTTCAAAGTAGCCACCCTTTGCATTCATGACAGCTTTGCACATTCTTGGCATTCTCTCAATAAGCTTCACCTGGAATGCTTTTCCAACAGTCTTGAAGGAGTTTCACATATGCTGAGCACTTGTTGGCTGCTTTTCCTTCTCTCTGCAGTCCAACTCATCCCAAACTATCTCAATTGGTTTGAGGAGGGTTGCTTGTGGAGGCCAGGTCTGTTGAGGTGGGCTGATTGTGGAGGCCATGTCATCTGATGCAGCACTCATCACTCTCCTTCTTGGTCATATAGCCCTTACACAGCCTGGAAGTGTGTTGGGTCATTATCCTATTGAATACAAATGATAGTCCCACTAATCCCAAACCAGATGGGATGGCATATCGTTGCAGAATGTTGTGGTAGCCATGCTAGTTAAGTATGCCTTAAATTCTAAATAAATCACAGCACCCCCACACTTTCACACCACCTCCTCCATGCTTCACTGTTGGAAATACACATTCTCAGATCATTCGTTCACCTATACAGCGTCTCACAAAGACACAGAGATTGGAACAAAAAAAAAAATCAAATTTGGACTCCAGATCAAAGGACAGATTTCCACTGGTCTAATGTCCATTGCTCGTGTTTCTTGGCCCAACAGTCTCTTCTTCTTATTGGTGTCCTTTAGTAGTGGTTTCTTTGCAGCAATTTGACCATGAAGGCCTGACTCGAGCAGTCACATCTCAACATCAACTGTTCAGAGGAATCTGTTACTTTAACTCTGAAGCATTTATTTTTGGCTGCAATTTCTGAGGTTGGTAACTCTAATGAACTTATCCTCTGCAGCGGAGGTAACTCTGGGTTTTCCTTTCCTGTGGCGGTCCTCACTAGAGACAGTTTCATCATAGCGTTTGATGGTTTTTGCGACTGCACTTGAAGAAACTTTCAAAGTTCTTGACATTTTCCAGATTGACTGACCTTGTCTTAAAGTAATGATGGACTGTTATTTGTCTTTGCTTATTTGAGCTGTTCTTGCGATGATATGGACTTGGTCTTTTAGCAAATAGGGCTATCTTCTGTATACCACCCCTACCTTGTCACAACACAACTGATTGGCTCAAACACATTAAGGAAAGAAATTCCACAAATTAACTTTTAACAAGGCACAACTGTTAATTGAAATGCATTCCAGGTGATTACCTCATGAAGCTGGATGAGAGAATGCCTAGAGTGTGCAAAGCTGTCATCAAGGCAAAGGGTGGCTACTTTGAAGAAACTCATAAAATATGTTTTGATTTGTTTAACACTTTTTTGGTTACTACATGATTCCATATGTGTTATTTCATATTTTTGATGTCTTCACTATAGTTCTATAATGTAGAAAATAGTAAAAATAAAGAAAAACCCTTGATTGAGCAGGTGTGCCCGGACTTTTGACTGGTACTGTATATTTATTTTAAGGTATATTTTATGTCATTTGATCCTTGGAAAGAAGATCCCTGGAAAGAAGAGATGGTGGAAAATAGTTTTTTTTGTACTGAAATAGCAGTGGGCACTACTCGAACCCATGCTGCAGTATTAAGCTATATGTGATCCAGAGGCAGTGCTTCACATATAGCGTCCATAGGCCACACGGAAAGTTTTTGAATGTTTGTATTTTTTGACCGGAGGTAATGCATTGGAAAGTTATTATTCTCTTTGCTTTGTTTGTAGTTCTCTCTCCTCCACTCTCTCTTTTCTCTTCACCTCTATCCTCGTCGTCCTCCTCCTTCCCTTCAGCAGGCAGTGATGGTTAGTATTCTCTTTGCTTTGTTTGTAGTTCTCTCTCCTCCACTCTCACTTTTCTCTTCACCTCTATCCTCGTCGTCCTCCTCCTTCCCTTCAGCAGGCAGTGATGGTTAGTATTCTCTTGGCCTTCCCAATACCCTTGAAGTGTGTGTGTGTGTGTCTGTGTGTCTGTGTGTGAAATAAGGCAATGTCTGCTCACTGTTTGCTGCTGTTAGAACTTGGCAAGAGACAATACAGTATTAGCCTATTTCATACAATATCATTCATCATTGCTCCATGTCTCGTCACAGAATCTCAAAATGACCAAAATGTGATGTTTGTTGTTGTGGTTGAGGTTGTGGTTGTTTTTTTAGGTTGTGTTCTTACATGTATTATCCTTTTTGGAATACCAGTACCAAAACAGAAGCTGCCTATTACATACTCTATCCTGACTGTTAACATCCCATGACGTCAGCAGGGCTTCCAAGACAATTCCAAGGCAATTTCCATTAAGGCAAACGTGACTGGTCTTGAGGGTGTCCTGACTGTACGTATATGGGCTTGGAATGTGATGGTCATGGATCGTATACATTATGTGTGTATTTCGAGGAACAGAAGACCCTAATTTAACAATTTATAAAAAGGTACTTTCATGTCTGGTCAAAGATGAGAGATTGCTGTTACTATAATGCTACACGCAAACAATATTGTGTACACTAGTTGGTTTTATTATGCCAGTGGTTCAGATTGGCTCAGGTTTGTGTGACGGGAACCACTGACTATCTCAGTCTGTATTGTCAGAGATAGACCAGAGAACTAAATTGTCCTCATGTCACTTGAAGCATCCCAGAAAGCAGTGCATCGACGAAAATGGCCTGTCCTTAAAATACTCCAGTAGAACTTCAGTGAATCACAACTGCATGGGAATTTGCTGTAAACATTTAAAAGGCCCTTTTTGTTTATCGGAAACACAGCTGGAATTGGAAACCAGGCACTGGGTGAGAGGTGACCCGAGCTGCACAGATTCTGAACCCAAATTCTCCATTGGAGAAAATGGTGCACTCTGAGAGAGAAATTCTCTCTCTCCATGTAACTTTTCGGACCTCGCTGATTGAAATGTCTCCTATTGAATGCTCTTGATTAGGGCTGCACACCTTCAGGTATTGGCTGGCTCATTCATCGTGGACTCTTGAGAGGGTGAAGCAGCAGGCACATAGGAAGGGTGTTGTTTTTATTTTTCAGCTTTAGGTTGAGAGTTTTAAGTTGATGTTGGTGTTCTCGTCCAGATCTGGACTCCAATGTAGTTTGTCTTTCTTTTTACAAGAAAACTGAAAGTAAATGAGCTGACATGGTAAGTTGATTGAGCCATATTTCTTTCTAACACTGCATTTGATCAGTGGTCAGTGGTGATTAAATGTTTATTAGACATGCTAAAGTTGTCCTTCATTATGACATCATGTGATACTTTCATTGTGTTGTAATGTTCTTACTGGGTGCATTTTTTGGGAGCTTTGACCGACGGTGTGAATTTAATCCACAGCTTTAGGATTTGACAAAGGATGTCTCTAAATTGTTCAAAAACACTTTTCAACGTGGAAACAGTCCCTGTGCTCCTCATCTCTGTCCTAAAATAATGTACTTCAGAGTCACGCGCCGGCGAGAGCAGAGGTCGGAGTCCTCGGAGGCGACAACGGCACTTGCGGAAAAGAGCTCTCCACTCCGAGCGACATTCCCAAAATAGGCCTGCCTGTTCTGTGTGCACGGAATGACCTTTGGAACTCTACTCTCATTTCACAGTAGATTTCAGCCACCTCATTTCATACCTGAATGCTCAAGCCTCCACAATGTTAGTCAGACACATAGTGAATCCTAGGCCTCACAGCACCCAAACTACCCATTTGACAGCCTTGAAATAATATCACTGAAAAGGGACAGTTTTTTTCAATTGATAGCAGGGCATGTGAGAATTGATTTAGGAGTTGATCGTGGTCTGAGTTAATGACTGTCTCTTTTGACTGGGGAAAACATTGGCATTGATCGATGTGCGTAATTGAGGCGAAGGCTAATTAGCGGGCGACGTTGATGTGCTCGTCCTGGTAAGTTGGTCGTGATGTCATCAGAACACTAGCTGTTTTGAGCGACTAAAATATGATGGGCGCCGCCCATCAGTCATTAGCAAGCCAGATGAGATAACCTTGGCTCCCGGGCTGTTATTACCTTTAAATTAGGTTCCAGCAACATGCAGGAAGCCCCTTTTCCTGGCCGCCCCTGTTAACCAGCTTCTCCCAACCTCTCCTCATATCACTCTCTGATCCTCACTCAATATTCCTCGTCTCTCTTTCCGTCTCATTTTCTCACTCTCTCACCTTGGCTTCTGTACCTACACTACCAGTAAACAGTTAGGACACACCCACTCATTCAAGGGTTTTTCTTTATTTGGACTATTTTCTACATTCTAGAATAATAGTGAAGACATCAAAACTAAGGAAATAACACATGGAATCATGTAGTAACCAAAAAAGTGTTAAACAAATCAAAATATTTTTTATATTGGAGATTCTTCAAAGTAGCCACCCTTTGCCTTGATGACAGCTTTGCACACTGGTGAAATTCTCTCAACCAGCTTCATGAGGTAGTCACCTGGAATGATTTCAATTAACAGGTGTGCCTTGTTAAAGTTAATTTGTGGAATTTATTTCCTTCTTAATGCATTTGAGCCAATCAGTTGTGTTGTGACAAGGTAGGGGTGGTATACAGAAGATATCCCTATTTGGTAAAAGATCAAGTACATATTATCGCAAGAACAGCTCAATATAGCAAAGAGAAACAACAGTCCATCATTGCTTTAAAACATGAAGGTCAGTCAATCCTGTAAGATTTCAAGAATGTTGAATGTTTCTTCAAGTGCAGTCGCAAAAACCATCAAGAGCTATGATGAAACTGTCTCATGAGGACCGCCACAGGAAAGAAAGACGCAGAGTTACCTCTGCTATAGAGCATAAGTTCATTAGAGTTACCAGTCCAAAAAAATGCTTCAGAGTTCAAGTAACAGACACATTTCAACATCAACTGTTCAGAGGAGACTGTGTGAATCAGGCATTCATAGTCAAATTACTGCAAAGACACAACTACTAAAGGATACCAATAAGAAGACACTTGCTTGGGCCAAGACACGAGCAATGGACATTAAACCGGTGGAAATCAGAGATTTTTGGTTCCAACTGTCGTGTCTTTGTGAGACGGCGGAGTAGGTGAACGGATGATCTCCACATGTGTGGATCCCGCCGTGAAGCATGGAGGAGGTGCGATGGTGTCGGGGTGCTTTGCTTCTGACACTCAGTAATTTATTTTAAAGCATACTTAAGCAGCATGGCTACCATAGCATTCTGCAACGATACACCATCCCATCTGGTTTGCGCTTAGTGGGACTATCATTTGTTTTTCAACAGGACAATGACCCAACACACCTCCAGCCTGTATAAAGGCTATTTGACCAAGAAGGAGAGTGATGGAGTGCTGCATCAGATGACCTGGCCTCCACAATCACCTGATCTCATCCCAATCGAGATGGTTTGGGATGAGTTGGACCGCAGAATGAAGTAAAAACCGCCAACAAGTGCTCAGCATATGTGGAAACTCCTTCAAAACTGTTGGAAAAGCATTCCAGGTGAAGCTGGTTGAGAGAATGCCAAGAGTGTGCAAAGCTGTCATCAAGGAAAAGGGTGGATACTTTGAAGAATGTAAAATATATTTAGATTTGTTTAACACTTTTTTGGTTATTACATGATTCCATATGTGGTATTTCATAGTTTGTATGTCTTCACTATTATTCTACAATTTAGAAAATAGTACAAATAAAGACAAACCCTGGAATGAGCAGGTGTGTCAAAACGTTTGATTGGTATTGTATATCTTCTCCCTTCCCTCCCTCTCTCACCCTCCCTCTCGCACTCTCTCTCTTTCTCGTGCTCTCTCTTTAACTCGTGTCTCTCTCTCCCCCCCACCCACCCACCCACTCATCCGGTCTTTTTCTCCCTGCCCCATGTACCTCAATCTATCCCTACATATCCCCCCCTTATCCCTCTCTCACAAGCTCTTTGTTTCTCCCCTCTCTCTGTCTCTCCTGGGAATCAGGTTCCATTCAATTAACACCGTCCATCTCTGGTTATAGTGCATTGCGGCGTGATATGACAGGCCCGTAATCTGCTGTTCTGTCATTGCTGATTCATTGAGGTAGACACTTTCCCACTACTACTTTCCCCACCTCCCCTTCTCTCTCCTCCTCCCTAGGGCCAAACAGGCTCCTCCCCCCTTGGCGAGGGCAAAACATCCACAGATGGTGCTGAGTAGAGTGATCATCCAGCGTAGTACTGGAGCAAGAGAGGCAGAGAGAGGTGGAGAGATACTACACAGACAATGTAAGAGGTGGAGAGCTACTGTACAGACGTAGCTAGAGAGAGGGGTGGAGAGAGAATAACCTCAGTTGTAAACGAGAAGCTTCAGTGAGGAGGACAAAGAGGAAAGAGACACTGCAGAGAAAAAGAGAGAGGGCAATAAATACAGAGCAGCCCTGTGGGGACCAAGAGGTAAACTGACCCTGACAGAGCGCTCGCTGCGCTGCCATCCCCCGGAGGCGCCAGAGAAGCCCTGAGAGATTTGTCACATTAAGAAGAGCCCCCCCAGTGCTCTCCACACACACATGAGCCTACCGCGGCCGCCTCTCTCTCTCTCTCACACACGCACACACCAGACCACAAGCCGGGGAACGTAGCCGGACAGAGGAGTGGAGTGGACTGGATGACAAGAGGAGAGGAAAGTCACTGTTTTACTCAAAAGCCTAGAGGGAGGACCAAGAGGATTACACCCTGAAAAGGAGTCACCATTCCCCTCGTGCCGCTCACCCCTGACCCCCGAAAGCAATCATGAGCAGCTGTAGGAAGAGGTGCAAGAGGGAAATGTTTAAATTCGCCCAGTACCTGTACAGACTCATCACAGGCACACTCCATGCAGGTAAAGTTTCTGAGGGGCTTTGTGCCATCACTTCTCTTCTACTGTGTGCTGTGTGAACACTAACTTTCCATTGCTTTCTTAGTCCTGCTTGAGGAGGGATGTAGCCGAACAGTTGTGGTAATCTTGGACGTGACGTTGGTTGCTGTATTCTTGGAAGCTGCTTCTAAATGTGCTCATGTATGGTCACTTGCTTCAAGGTGCAAAGCAGAGCCAAAGCTTCCACAGACTCATAAAACTGCCACTTTCAGAGCTATCAGGCATTTTATTTCTTGCCATTCCTTGTGGTGTCTAGCTGATGTATACAAGTATGACTCTGGGTCAAGTTACAGTGAGAAATACCACAGTTGGTGTTTGCTTATTACATGTTCCAGATCATTGGGTGTTTGTGTGTGTGTGTGTGTGTGTGTGTGTGTGTGTGTGTGTGTGTGTGTGTGTGTGTGTGTGTGTGTGTGTGTGTGTGTGTATCAGAGAGAAAGAGAGCAGAAAAGAGAGCAACACAGCTGAAGACAGAAAGAGGGTGAGGAGGCGGTTGGAAGGGACTGAAAGAGTCTTTATCTCGTCACCTTGGACAGGTGCCTGAAAATATGCCACTCATCGCTAGTAGTGTACAACCCTTCCAGCATGCCTGAGCTGCACAGCACAAATGGGCCGTTAGTCATTGAGGGCCGTTTACACAGCTTCGTCAAAGAAGCCCAATTATGTTGCATTTTGATTGTTTTGTTACAGATCAATCTGTGCATCGTTACGGCTGTGACAACACAACCTTCTGTCATACCTGGCTGTAATTGATTTATTGAACACTTATAGCGTTTGACTTTCTATGCAGTAGCCTATATGTTATGCTACTTTCTTGAATTTGTCACCCTGTTTGTTCCAGTTCATGAGCCACAGAGTTTATTCATGGGTGAAGCGTATTCTTGGTCATTAAAAGTGACTGAAGTTTAATTCTCGTGAATATATTAATCAAGTTGCAAAGTGACCTTGGTCAATGTGTTTGCTGGCTCCTCAGCGAACCTCGACAGGTAAATTATACAGCCGTACTGCATCAGGAAAATAATTCCCAAAGTAACTTCCTTGTTCGCATGATTTAGGTGTGATTTGTAAAACTGTGACTATATTAACAGACTGATTGTAACTTCAGTAGTACCTGAACTCTCAGGTCTGAGCTTTGGTGATTGGACTGATGGTGAACCAATGAGATTTAAAGAGATGACATTGGATTATATTGGATTACAGCGCATTATGATGTGACGAGTTACACACAGAATAAAGGTTACCTGTAGTAGCATGTGGATATAACATGATCTATAGATACTGTAAGCATACAGTATTCATAGAATGTGCTTGTATACATTATTCATGAAAGGGTGTGTTTGTTTATACCAATCATTCAGTTAGTCAGTCAGTTGATTTTCATGTATTATGAAGACACTGGCTTTTGTAACGACCGGAGTACATTGTCAACTCTCTATGGTCTCTCTGGGCTAGGATACATAATATCCCTGTTTTTTTTTTAGAACATTAATTTGGCTGCCTCACAGAGGTTCATTGTCTCGCCAGTCGTGATGTGTACCATAGTGTTGTCACGATACCAGAAGTTTGACTACGATACCAGGTTTAGTATCACGATACCGTCACGAAACTCAATTCAAAAACGATACCACAACAAAAAGAAAGGTGTATTAGCCAAAGTCACAGAATGGCAATTGTTGTTCAATTGTTGGGCATCTTTTGAGTTCAATATCATTACAGTTGAACTTTTTTGTTGTTAATTAAGACATCCATGTATGCATTAATGAATCAATTATTCAATCATAAAATCAATTTGACAATTTGACCAATCTAACTACAAAACAACATGGATATATATATATATATATATATGTATATGTGTATATATGTGTATATATGTGTATATATATATGTGTATATATATATGTGTATATATATATGTGTATATATATATATGTATATATATATATATATATATATATGTATATATATATGTGTATATATATATATATGTATATATGTATATATATATATATGTATATATATATATATATATATATGTATATATATATATATGTATATATGTATATATATATATATATATATATATATATATATGTATATATGTATGTAGAGGACATGTCAGCATTGGGGAGTTTAGCGGTTCAGTACATGACTGGATGTAGGATGGTATTTTCCACTCAGTTACACCACTCAATGATGTGGTCAGTCACCATGGGAGGTATGGAGCGTGGAGAGAGGATCATCTCCTCTCCTCCAAGCGCATATTTGTTTCCATACCAACAGGTATTCATTGAAGCATAGATGTTATTTGCTCATAGTAGCATTGTTCTGGCCTTTCATTTTATAAATTGGTGGATAATATAGGCCTAAATTAAAAACATTTTCTGCAGTCATTTGTGTTTTAAAACCTGATAAAGGTTAACTTGTTTCAGGTGTGTGGATATACCAGTAAAACAGGCCTTTGAGCTTTCCTTTTAGAATCTGCTTATGGTGTAGTTAGTCTTTTCTGGCATTACTCCCTCTATTGACAGATACCGCCTAACTTGTTAATTATGAATAGCTATGGATAAATCGAGCAGCTTTAATTCCCATTGGAGGAAGCCCAATTCCTGTAAGCTCACTGACTCCAGCAAACCAAAATGTTATTAACATCTTAAATCCAGTACAGATGTTTTAAGTGTGCATTGCCTCTTTCTCTAAACATCCAATCCCCATTGGTTGCATTAAAAAGGGGATTCTGACAACGCAAAGTGTTCACGTAATTAAATGGAGTATGTCAAGTGCCACTATGATACATTTGATCAATACTAGTATTGATTTGTAAGAAGCCCCATGGATTGGTGTGGTTCTTTATCTACAATAATAAAATACAAATGATGGAAAATGGCTATCTGGTAGTTATTTGCACATTTGGTGGAGACCTGTTCAAATCTAATTGTATTTGTCACAGGCGCCGAATACAACAGGCTTACTTACAAGCCGTTAATCAACAATGCAGTTCAAGAAATAGAGTTAAGAAAATATTTACTAAATAAACCAAAGTAAAACAATTAAATTAAAAAATAAAGTTAGGGATGTTGGTTCCTTTACAGCAGGGGTGTCAAACTCAAATACCCAGTGGGCCAAAATGTAAAACCTGAACAAAGTCACGGGCCAACATTGAACAAATTAACCTTTTAATATGGACCCAAACAAGTTTTGCTTTAACATTGAATATGGAACAAGCATCGCTTATTACATACAATATATAATTTAATAGTGGAGACATGCAAAATCGAATTTCAAATGAAAAAACACATCAATGGCATTCATTTATTAAATACATTTTAAATAAAAATTGTATGCCTCTTTTCTATTTGCAGCCTTCTGATTTAAATACCAAAATAAACTTTTTCCACTGGCTAATAATTTTACAAATAAAATGATAATAAATCAATGAACCATTCAAGCCCATGCCTTGTAGCAAGAAAAAGTGCATAAAGAAAATGTAAATTATTGCACACTGGTCTAATCTGATGTGCCCAAGCCAGATACCTGGCATCTCTTCTTGGATGCTAGTTCATCAATGTCTGGGCTCAAGCTCTGAGCTGAAGAAATCCTCAGTATCGAGTGAAGATGTTCATCAGTCAGACGTCTCCTGTGAGTTGTTTTGGTCATCTTCATCGAGGAGAAAAGTTGCTCGCATAGATAAGTGCTGCCGAACATGGAGAGCATCTGAGCAGCTTGGGTGCGGAGCTGAGGCATTGTGTCAGGGATGAACCGTGGAAACTGTGCGGCGCCCACAGCATCATACTTTGACTTCAGCGTGTCATTGCACTGGAGTTCAATCAGCTCCATTTGGATGTTGGTTGGTGCATTTTCCACATCAACTGCGAAGGGATTACTAAGCAGTTCAAACTTGCATTTCTGGGCATCGAAGTCGGCAAATCGCCGGCTAAACTCAGCGGCGAGAACACTGAGTTTTTCAGCAAACTGTGCGCATGGGAACACTGCGGTAGAGATCTGCGCTTTTATGGATTGGCAGCTGGGAAAATGGCAAGGGTTTCCTTGCAGCATCTGATTCTCCCACAGGCACAGTTTAGTTTTGAAGGCCCTCACTGCAGCGTACATGTCTGTGATGATGCGCCCCCGCCCCTGAAGCTGCAGGTTCAGCGCATCGAGATGGCTCGAGATGTCACAGAGAAAGGCCAGCTCACACAGGAACTTTTGCTCCCGGAGCTCTGCTGTATCCTTCCCTTTGGTTTCCAGGAATTGACATATTTCCTCACGCAGCTCGAAACATCTGTTCAGTACTTTTCCTCTGCTTAGCCATCTCACCTCTGTGTGATACGGCACGTCTGCGTATTCCGAACCACACTCCTCCAGAAAAGATTTAAACTGGCGGTGATTTAGACCTTTGGCTCTTATAAAGTTAACTACCTGTGTTACTGTGGTCATAACATGTTCCATCTTTAGGACTTTGGCACACAGTGCTTCCTGATGTATGATGCAGTGGTAAACAGTTAGCTCACCTGCACAGTTCTCTTCCCGCATCTTCTCCCGAACCATGCCCACCAGTCCACTCTTTTTACCGCACATCGCTGGCGCACCATCTGTCGTTAATCCAACGAGTTTATCCCACGGCAGCTTTATTTCAGTTACACATTTGGAAACCTCCTCAAAGATTTCCTTTCCTGTGGTTGTGCCATGCATTGATTTGAATCCTAATAGCTCCTCCGTAACACACAGATTTGAGTCCACTCCACGGATGAAGACTGACAGCTGAGCAGTATCAGATGCGTCGCAGCTCTCATCCACAGCGAGGGAGAACGCAACAAAATCTTTTCCCTTTTCCATCAGCTGGTCATACAGATTGGTGGCAAGATCACATGTGCGATCAGCTACTGTGTTCCTGCTCAGGCTCACGTTTGAAAATGCTTGTTTTTTCTCTGGGCATACGAGGTCACAAACATTCATCATGCGCTTTTTCATGAACTCTCCCTCATTAAAGGGCCGGGCTGATTTTGCGATCTCTGCTGCCACTATATAACTAGCCTTTACAGCAGCCTCGCTTTGTGATGTGGCTTTTTTAAACATATTCTGTTGTGAAACCAAACTTCTTTTCATCTCCTCTACTTTCTGGCTCCTTTGAGTCATGTCCAGGTCCTTGTATTTGTCATGGTGTTTCGTTTCATAGTGTCGTCTAATGTTGTACTCCTTACTTACAGCCACGTTGACTCCACAAACAAGACAAACAGGTTTGTCTTTTACATATGTAAACAGATATTCTGCCTCCCACTTGTCCAGAAAGCTCCTGTTTTCTGCCTTTCTTTCGCCATTTTTGGGAAGGGTTAGCTCGCTGACAGTTGTAGCGTCTATGTTGCTATGACTACTGTCACAGAGGAGAGAGCGTTTCTGGGTCCTGTCCTGATTGGCGTGCGAAAACAGCAGAGCATTATGGGATTCGTAGTATTAGTGGTGAATGCGCTGTCTAATACCGGCGGGCCAGCTCTAGTAGTAATTTGGTATTGTCTCGCGGGCCAAATATAATTACCCCGCGGGCCAAATTTGGCCCACGGGCCAGAGTTTGACACCCATGCTTTACAGGAACCGAATCAGCGGAAATTTTAGAGCGCCACCTATAGTTTGATGAAACTCAAACCTTCATTAAAACACACATGCAAGGTACTGAATTAAAGCTACACTCGTGAATCTAGCCACCAAGTCAGATTTGTAAAATGCTTTTCGGCGAAAGCATGAGAAGCTATTATCTGATAGCATGCACCCCCCAAAATACCAGAACGTCACCAAAACAACAGATTTTGCGGTAGCCGGCGCTACCCAAAACGGAGAAATAAATTATGAAACATTCATTACCTTTGACGAGCTTCTTTGTTGGCACTCCTATATGTCCCATAAACATCACAATTTGGTCTTTTTCCCGATTAAATCCGTCATTGTATACCCAAAATGTCATTTGCTGCAGACCGGTCTGATCCAGGAAAATGCCCCTTTACAAGACGCAACGTCACTTTTTAAAATGACAAAAGTTGCCTATAAACTTTTACAAATCACTTCAAACTACTTTTCTAAAACAACTTTAGGTATTAATAAACGTTAATAATCTATAAAATGTATCACGGGGCGATCTGTATTCGATAGCAGCAAGTCTTGAAATCATCGTCCATGTTTTCAATTTCACAACATCCTGGGGCGAGCCCCAAGAAAGGAAGTGCCCTAACGTCATCTAACCAAGGATAAAGCAGGCAAAAAATGCCAGTACTGGCGACATCGTGTGGAAGCTGTAGGCATTGTACTGTGGGCCTCGTTTTTTGTCTGTCGCCTTTGACAATACATTGACTGGCGGATTAATATTTTTTTTAAACTAAAGTAAAAAAATAATTAAAAGGAACATAATAAAATAACAATAAGGAGGCGATATACAGGAGGTACCGGTACGAAGTCAATGTGAGGGGGTACAGGTTAGTCGAGGTAATTTGTAGATAATAAACAGAGAGTAGCAGCAGTGTAAATTACAAAGGGGTCAATGTGAGTAGTCTGGGCGGCTGTTGGATTAATTGTTCAGCAGTCTTATAGCTTAGGGTTAGAAACCTTTAAGGGGCCTTTTGGACCTAGACTTGATGCTCCGGTACCACTCGCCTTGCAGTAGCAGGGAGAACGGTCTATGACTGGAGTCTGACTGGAGTCTGTGCCCTGTTTGGACCATGATAGTTTGTTGGTGATGTGGACACCAAGGGGCTTGGAACTCTCAACCTGCTCCACTACTGTCCCGTCGATGTGAATGGGGGCGTGATCAGCCCGCCTTTTCCTGTAGTCCACGATCAGCTTCTTTGTCTTGCTCATGTTGAAGAGAGGTTGTTCTCCTGGCAGGCGCCACACTGTCATGTCTCTGACCTCCTCCCTATAGGCTGTCTCATCGTTGTCGGTGATCAGGGCTACCACTTTTGTGTTGTCAGCAATGATGGTGTTGGAGTCGTGCTTGGCCATACAGTCGTGGATGAACAGGGAGTAAAGGAGGGGACTGAGCATACACCCCTGATTGGCCCCCGTGTTGAGGATCAGTGTCGCAGATGTGTTGTTGCCTACCCTTACCACCTGGGGGTGGCCCTTCAGGAAGTCCAGGATCCAGTTGCAAAGGAATGTTTTTATTCCCAGGGTCCTTAGCTTAGTGATGAGCTCTGTTGAACGCTGAGCTGTAGTCAATGAACAGCATTCTCACATAGGTGTTCCTTTTGTCCAGGTGGGAAAGGGCAGTGTGGAGTGGAATTGAGATTGCGTCATCTGTGGATCTCTTGGGGCGATATGCGAATTGGAGTAGGTCTAGGGTTTTCAAAGCACTTCATGGCTACCGACGTGAGTGCTTTGGGGCGGTAGTCATTTAGGCAGGTTGCCTTTGCTTTCTTGTGCACAGGGGCTATGGTGGTCTATTTGAAACATGTAGGTATTAGACTCGGTCAGGGAGAGGTTGAAAATGTCAAAACAATTTCCTGTTGGTCCGCGCATGACCTGAGTACTCATCATGGTAATCTGTCTGGCCCCGCGGCCTTGTGAATGTTGACCTGTTTATAGGTCTTGCTTACATTGGCTATGGAGAGTGTGATTTCACAGTCATCCGGATCAGTTGGTGCTCTCATATGCTTCAGTGTTGCTTGTCTCGAAGTGAGCATAAAAGGCATTTTGCTCGTCTGGTAGGCTTGCGTCACAGGGCAGCTTGCGGCTGGGTTTCCCTTTGTAGGCTGTAATAGTTTGCAAGTCCTGCCACATCCGACGAGCGTCAGAGCCGGTTTAGTAGGATTCAGTCTTAGTCCTGTATTTAAGCTTTGCTTGTTTGATGGTTCGTCTGAGGGCATAGCAGGATGTTTTATAAGCTTCCAAATTAGTGTCTCGCTCCTTGAAAGTGGCAGCTCTGGTCTTTTAGCTCGGTGCGGATGTTGCCTGTAATCCATGGCTTCTGGTTTGGATATGTACATACGGTCACTGTGGGGACGACGTCGTCGATGCGCTTATTGATGACTGAGGTGGTATTCTCCTCAATGCCATTGGATGAATCCCTGAACATATTCCAGTCTGTGCTAGCAAAACAGTTCCCGTAGCGTAGCATCCGTGTCATCTGACCACTTCCGTATTGAGCGAGTCACTGGTACTTCCTGCTTTAGTTTTTGCTTGTAGGCAGGAATCAAGAGGATTGCATTGTGGTCAGATTTGCCAAATGGAGGGCGAGGGAGAGCTTTGTATGTATCTCTGTGTGTGGAATAAAGGTCATCTAGAGTTTTTATTCCCTCTGGTTGCACATGTGACATGCTGTTAATGAGGGAAAACTGATTTAAGTTTGCCTGCATTAAAGTCTCTGGCCACTAGGAGCGCCACTTCTGGATGATCATAAGGTACTCTACCTCAGGCGAGCAATATCTCAAGACGTCCTTAATATTGCGCACCAATTGTTATTGACGAATAGACACCCCTTGTTTTACAGACTGAGCTGTTCTGTCCTGCCGATGCACAGAAAACCCAGCCAACTGTATATTATCGTATCGTCGTTCAGCCACGACTCGTTCAGCCACGAAACATAAGATATTACAGTTGGTTTGTAACCAAACCAGGCCCACATCTTGTCCCACATCTTTAATCAGTTATTTAGCATAATCTACTCAATCTCAGAGATGTTGATATTTTATATTATCCTTTTGGTAATGGGATAATGTTAAATGTACACTGACAATTTTAGAAGATCCCTTTTCTTCTAGAGTGACTTACTGTGTAGTATACCACCAATGCTGCTGCTGGTGGTCATGGAAAGTAAAGACATTGTATTTAGCCTGAAAACATCTGCTGAGGGGTACAGCAGCCAACAGTGAATCAAGACGATGATGAGACGACATAAGAAGTGCCATCAAACATATGAAGTAGTACACTATCATTCAACCATTGGAGCCAGAAACGCATTTCTACCTCAGTCAACCCATTGCTGAATCAAAATCTGCAGCGGCAAATGATTTACGACTTGACGTAATTAACATCTAGAAGTGTTTTGACCAGACCAATGACCGCATCACTGGGATGATCAGGTAGTAGAAGGATAGATTAAACATATTACCGCATAGGATTTTAATTGAGTTGTTAATTGTTCTAGAATAGTCTCAACGCCATTGCTTTGTTGATCACTTTACTTTCAAGGAACAGTCCATGCATGCTCTCTGTTAGTCACCGAGATGATATCTCTATACATCGGCCTGCAGTGCAGTATGGCACCATACTGTATATAATGGCTTATATACGTGTATATTGTCTTATTTTACTGGCAACTAGCATATGAGTGTTGAGGTCTGGTTTATTCATGTGGATGATGAACAATGATAGATTAACTTTACATGTTTCAATGTGGGCAAAACCTTGCCGACCCTTAAGGTTATGGCGACTAGAATAGCTACAGTAAGACTGCGGTTGAATTTAAATTCATGGTACACGTTCAATGTTAGCACCTTGGCAGAGCAGGGTCCTTGAATTTTTCAGCAGTGCTCAGCCTCAGAGAACAGAGGGAAAACAAATCTGAATTGTGCAGGTTCTCTGGCCATAAAACGAAACTGCAACGATTTATCTGTTGTGAGCACGGAGGGAAACACTTACACATCTGCCTTCTAGAATGCATCGTTTATGATGAAGAGAAAAAGAGACTATTCACCAAAGTATCAATCAAGTCCAGTTAGGTTTTCCAAAGCTGCACGATTCACGCGTTTACTCCTTAGCGGGCCTCATTTCAGAGCCAATCCTTTATCTTGTCAATACCCCCCCCCCCCCAGACCTTGAGGCAACACTCTCTGCACAAGTGTTCCAAGTCTCTCCTGTACATTTTCTCTTCTATGCAGCCGATGCCCCTCCCTTCGCTACAGACAGCGTGCTGTAAATCTTCCGTTTGCTCCAGATCAGAGCTATATATTTCCTCAGTTTCTCTCCCCCTCTCCGGTCGGATGGGCCCCTGAGCATTCAGCTGTCACCTGCGGCAGCTCCGGTAATGCATCATCCATTTTCAGCCGGACAGGCTCAAATACCTGGCACTGATTCCAGAACATTCACGCCTATTTCCCTCCTGTTTTGTTGTTTGTTATTGGATCCGTTACCTGGGGAAAGTTTCCTTAGACAGACTAACTTTAGTCTCTCTAAAGAGGTGTACAGGTCCCTGGATTCTGTTGAGAGGTTGGGATCCTTCATTGATTTCAAGTAATTTTATTTAACCAAATCAATTTGAATTCCGTCGCGGCTAACATTTCCTCTCCTTACTCTTCCGTATTGTAAAGTGAGAGAAATGTTGACATGTTGCCTCCATGAAGACACTCAGTGATGTTCTAATATACTTTCGGAGCTAAATGTTGTCGATTCAGCATAAGACATCTTCATGTGAAGTTGCATGTAAGGGAGAGATATTTGCAAGTGTTGGATCCAGCCCAAAGCTTAGGACATTGCTGATACTGATTCTTCTGCTCATGTCTGCTACAAAGTACAGCCTGTTTGGCGGGGGATTGTGTGTATCTTTCTGTTTGAGTGTGCATCAGTGATGTGTTTACATGTGAGCAAAGGTGCACCTCTGTGTGCATTCCCAGGACGGTCCATTTCCTAGTATGTATTTATTTTGAGTGTGTGGTGGCAGAATCTGGGGTGAGCTGTTGCCACTTCTCAAGGGATATGCTCTGTGATGTTATGCCTTTCATAGACTCCTGGTCTGCACCCTAACACAAGGCCATTTTGTTCTGGAACTGTTGCTTGTACAGTGTAAAATAACTGTTGTGTAACAATATGATTGTATTGTCATCCCCCACTACAGTGCATTCCCGAAAGTATTCAGAACCCTTGACTTTTTCCACATTTTGTTACGTTACAGCCTTATTCTAAAATGGATTAAATTGTTTCCCCCCTTATCAATCTACACACAATACCCCATAATGACAAAGCAAAAACAGGTTTTAAAAAATAAAGAGTATTACATTTACCTAAGTATTCAGACCCTTTACTCTGTGCTTTGTTGAAGCACCTTTGGCAGCGATTACAGCCTCAAGTCTTCTTGGGTATGAGGCTATAAGCTTGGCACACCTGCATTTGGGGAGTTTCTCCCATTCTTCTCTGCAGATCCTCTCAAGCTCTGTCAGGTTGGAGGCGGAGTGTCCCCTGCACAGCTATTTTCAGGTCTTTCCAGAGATGTTCGATCGAGTTCTAGTCCGGGCTCTGGCTGGGCCACTCAAGGACATTCAAAGACTCGCCCCCAGCCTGAGGTCCTGGGCTCTCTAGAGCAGGTTTTCATCAAAGATCTCTTTGTACTTTGCTTCGTTCATCTTTCTCTCGATCCTGACTAGTCTCCCAATACCTGCCACTGAAAAACATCCCCACAGCATGATGCTGCCACAACAATGCTTCACTGTAAGGAAGGACGCCAGGTTTCCTTCAGGCGTGACTCTTGGCATTCAGGAGAATTCAATCTCGGTTTCATCAGACCAGAGAATGTTGTTTCTCATGGTCGGAGAGTCCTTTATGTGCCTTTTGTCAAACACCAAGCAGGCTTTCATGTGCCCTTTACTGAGGAGTGGCTTCCGTTTTACCACACAACCATAAAGGCCTGACTGGTGGTGTGCTGCAGAGATGGTTGTCCTTCTGAAAATACCTCCCATCTCCAGAGGAACGCTGGAACTCTGTCAGAGTGAACATCGGGTTGTTTGTCACCTCCCTGACCAAGGTCCTTCTCCCCCGATTGCTCAGTTTGCCTGGGTGGACAGCTCTAGGAAGAGTCTTGGTGATTCCAAACTTCAGAATAGGGAAGGCCACTGTGTTCTTGGAGTTTCGATGCTGCCACATTGTTTTGGTACTCTTACTGAGATCTGTGCCTCAACACAATCCTGTCTCGGAGCTCTACGGACAATTCCTTTGACCTCATGGCTTGGTTTTTGCTCTGACATGCACTGTCAACTGTGGGACCTTATATATAGACAGGTGTGTGCCTTTCCAAATCACGTCCAATCAATTGAAATTACCACAGGTGGACTTCAATCAAATTGTAGAAACATCTCAAGAATGATCAATGGAAACAGGATGCACCTGAGCTCAATAATGCGTCTCATAGCAGAGGGTCTGAATACTTATGTAAATAAGGTATTTCTCTTTTTTTATTTTTAATACATTTGCAAAAATTTCTAAACCTGTTTTTACCTTATCTATATGGGATATTGCGTGTAGATTGATGAGGATTTTAAATGTGGAAAAAGTCAAGGGGAATGACTACTTTCCGAAGGCACTGTTCAGTGTGTGTATTGTGGCTACATATTACTGGCTGTGCAGAGAATCAAGATCTATAGTAATGGTTTTCATGTGATGTGATACATATATTATATCAAAACATAATTTTCCCGGACTCAGATTAAGCCTATTCTTACTATTTTAGGGAAACCTCAATTGGATATTTTGTTGCTTGCAGCATGTTAGTTTCTCGTTAAACTTTCTTGCCCTAATGTTCTTGAAATTGCAATCCATAGAGCCGACATGGTTCTTCAGACATTCTGAGGCAAGAATATCCCAAAGCAGCTTCACTGTCCAGGTCGCATCATAACTAGATTTCAGTCTGACTGAAAATGTTCAGACACCCCCTAGCTGCAGACTGTCTGCAGTCGAGAAAGTAAAGTAGGACAATTGTATTACCACTATCAGAGGTGAGAGCTACACTATATATGCAAAAGTATGTGGATACCCCTTCAAATTAGTGGATTTTGCTATTTCAGCCACACACGTTGCTGACAGGTGCATAAAATCAAGCACACAGCCATGCATTCTCTATAGACAAAAATTAGCAGTAGAATGGCCTTACTAAAGAGCTCAGTGACTTTCAATGTGGCACCGTGATAAGATGCCACCTTTCCAACAATTTAGTTCGTAAAATTTCTGCCCTACTAGAGCTGCTGCTTTTGTGAAGTGGAAATGTCTATATCACAATTCCAGTGGGACAGAAGTTTACACACACTAAGTTGACTGTGCCATTAAACAGCTTGGAAAATTCCATAAAATGTCATGGCTTTAGAAGCTTCTGATAGGCTAATTGACATAATTTGAGTCAATTGGAGGTGTACCTGTGGATGTATTTCAAGACCTACCTTTAAACTCAGTGCCTTTTTGCTTGACATCATGGGAAAATCAAAAGAAATCAGCCAAGACTTCAGAAAATAAATTGCAGACCTCCACAAGTCTGGTTCATTCTTGGGAGCAATTTCCAAATGCCACGTTCAAACACTAGCACGCAAGTATAAACACCATGGGACCACGCAGCCGTCATACCACTCAGGAAGGAGATGCATTCTGTCTGCTAGAGATGAACATACTTTTGTGCGAAAAGTGAAAATCAATCCCAGAACAGCAGCAAAGGGCTATGTGAAGATGCTGGAGTCAACAGGTACAAACTTAACTATATCCACAATAAAACAAGTCCTATATCGACATAACCTGAGAAAGGCCGCTCAGCAAGGAAGAAGCCACTGCTCCAAAACCGCCATTAAAAAAGCCAGACTACGGTTTGCAACTGCACATGGGGACAAAGATCGTACATTTTGGAGAAATGTCCTCTGGTCTGATGAAACAAAAATATAACTCTTTGGCCAAAATGACCATCGCTATCTTTGAAGGAAAAAGGGGGAGGCTTGCAAGCCGAAGAACATCGTCCCAACCGTGAAGCACGGAGGTGGCAGCATCATGTTGTGGGGGTGCTTTGCTGCAGGAGGGTCTGGTGCACTTCACAAAATAGATCATGAGGCAGGACAATTATGTGGATATATTGAAGCAACATCTCAAGACATCAGTCAGGAAGTTAAAGCTTGGTCGCAGATGGGTCTTCCAAATGGACAATGACCCCAAGCATACTTCCCAAGTTGTGACAAAATGGCTTAAGGACAACAAAGTTGAGGTATTGGAGTGGCCATCACAAGGCCCTGACCTCAATCCCATGGAGATTTGTGGGCACAACTGAAAAAGCATGTGCTAGCAAGGAGGCCTACAAACCTGACTCAGTTACACCAGCTCAGTCAGGAGGAATGGGCCAAAATTCATCCAACTTATTGTGGGAAGCTTGTGGAAGGCAACCTGAAACATCTGACCCAAGTTAAACAATTTAAAGGCAATTCTACCAAATACTAATTGAGTGTATGTAAACTTCTGACCCACTGGGGATGTGATGAAAGAAATAGAAGCTGAAATAAATCATTCTCTCTACTATTATTCTGACATTTCACATTCTTAAAATAAAGTGATGATCCTAACTGGCCTAAAACAGGGAATTTTTACTAGGATTAAATTTAAGATTTAAGATGGTATGTCTCGGCATGGCAGCATGTAAATTAGTATTAAAATGTCGGCGTGACCCCTTTCCCACAGTTTACTGCCATTGGCACAAAACAGTAAGAGGTCCGATATTGATTTCTGGATCCATATCGGTTTTCTGGCAGGTCTGATTCAGGTCTGATTCACTGGCTCCTTGCTACCGGAGGTGTCCTAGGCCCCCCGAGTTACATACTCACGGTAGTCTGGCGCTGATGGGTTGTCTGCTACGGCCATGACCAGAGGGAGAGGCGAGTAAAAACAATCCACCTCACTCTTATGTAAAAGAGAGGCACGCGAAATGTCACGTCTAAC
Organism: Oncorhynchus keta; assembly: GCF_023373465.1. Classification (NCBI taxonomy): domain Eukaryota; kingdom Metazoa; phylum Chordata; class Actinopteri; order Salmoniformes; family Salmonidae; genus Oncorhynchus; species Oncorhynchus keta. The sequence goes on from NC_068433.1 coordinate 17,911,741, forward strand.
ATTGGACTACTCGGTTGTCTTCCACCATTTGTTTCAAACCCCAAAACTCATTACGGCTGTGATGTAATGTTTCTTGATTTCAGCAATCCTCCACTATGTTATAAATCAGAAGTTAATGCAACCACCTGTTATTCGTACTTTGATGACAATCTGTTTTTGGTGTGCGGCTGTGTCTAACCACCCCCCCCCCCAAAAAAAAGCTCACGTGTGCGTTGCAATGCAAACCCAAAACTCACATACACATGGTTCAGCATGCTAGCAGTCATCGTAGAATGAGAGTTGGTTGAGTAGTATGTTATTAATCAGGCGTGCAATACGTAATTAGATAATAATGAGCTTATCATATTAATGTCACCCTCAGGGTTGGCAGAAGTGATTACAGCTCCCTGTATCCAGGGACTACAGTTATTATTGTGTGTACGCCCCCGGTTACCACAGTTACTCCTTTGTTAATGTTTGCACATTACATTCATTGAATACGTGCACTGTATTTTTATACACATTAGTATGGTCTGTGTTTTATGGCTGCAGCATCTAGATGAGTTACAGTAATTCGAAACCTGTTTGATCAAGTAAGAACTTATGAACAATAGACACCTTACGCTTGACTATTGGTTTGAAGATTCATGAGTTGGTCAGAAACAGGAGGATCGATGTTGACATGTTTTCGTTGAAGGCAAAGGGCAGGGTGACGTTTCCATTTGCTGAGGTGGTTTTTTTGGTAGCCGCGGGGACCGCAATATAATCAGAGTCCACGCTGGTCCCTGTGGATACCTAGAAGTCATGTTTTTCTGCCATTTGCATTGGCCTCCGACTCCCAGTGATCATAGCCTGGACTCCATTCCAATCTAACACATAGAGCAAATGTACTCAGTTTTCCAATTTGCACTTAATGAGTCCCTTTCATAGGAAAGAATGGCCAGAGTATTTTTAGCAGCATCGTTGGAGGGCACGGTCGAGCACAGCGCTCTGTGTATTGGATGGGGAACCACAGATCACAAGTGCCTGGTTTGCGTTGCTGCTGCAGCAGTGGAGCCAAATTGAAAACCAGCAGCTAAATAGACCTTCATTATTAGACAATGATGTTTAGAGGCGACAGGGTCGTCCTTAAAGGAGCAGAAGGATATCGAATAGCCAGCAAAGGCTTTGCTCTTTTACGTCAACACGGTGATCTTCATTTGTTTGGTCTTGATTTGTGTTCTTTGTTCCTGGTGTTTTATCACCTCAGCGACTTGTGCCATTACCCCCGCGCCTTCCCTCTTAGTGTCTTGGTGCTCCCTCAAGTCATAACTTAGATTCAATTTAGATTTTAAAAATTCTCTACCCACCTTCCTCCGGTACCCCCCTCTCAGTTGCTTATTCACTCACTCTCTGGTTCTCTATCCCGCTCAACCCTCTTTCTTGCTCCCCTGTTGTTTATTCTCTCCACTTCTCTTCCCCACTTCTCAATCCTCTTTGTCTGGTCTTCTGACGTCTCCTCTCAATCATGTACTTTTTTCTTCCCACTCTTTCTTGTTCTCTTCCTTTTAACCTCTGTCCTTTTCCCTCTGCTGGTCTTGTCAGTGTTCAAGAAATGGACCCTCTTGCCCAGGCGGCTTGTGAGAGAATGTCCTCTCCACGCATGGTTAACTCCCAATTACTAGCGCTGAAGTCTTGCCTCAGCTCTTCCTGCAACAAAGGGGAATCAATACACCCTGATGGGAGAGCGGACAGAACGGTTCCCTGGAAACTGGAAGAGCTTAGTATACCATTAAGGGTCTGCAAGATAATGGGATGTATGAATTTTTCTGAGTTGTATAGGCTGGGTTGGGTAGGAATAGGGTATCAGTACTGTGAAAGGCTTAAAGAATTGCAGTGCAATGCTGGGAATGCAAAGTATCTATGAGATGAACGCAACATGCTTCATTGAGGCACTTCTTATGTAAAGTCCCGCAATATTTCTGTGATTTCTTTTTAATGTTACATTTGTTTGGCCTGTGCTTGAAAAATGCAAAAAGCAACATCCTTTTTCAATTATCTAATGTAGCTATTTCTTGGATATGCTTTCAAGTCTTTTTAGATCGGCCCTAAATGGAATTCTGTAATGGAGAGAGCTTGTTCAAAAGCCATAAAATACACTACCATTCAAAAGTTTGGGGTCACAATAAAACTGGCCTTCTTTAGATTAGTTGAATATCTGGAGCACCAGCCTTTGTGGGTTCGATTACAGGCTCAAAATGGCCAGAAACAAAGAACTTTCTTCTGAAATTTGTCGGTCTATTCTTGTTCTGAGAAATGAAGGCTATTCCATTTGAGAAATTACCAAGAAACTTAAGATCTGGTACAGCGCTGTGTACTGCCCCGTCACAGAACAGCGCAAATAGACTATAATCAGAATAGAAAAAGAAGTGGGAGGCCCCAGTGCACAACTGAACAAGAGGACAAGTATATTAGAGTGTCTAGTTTGAGAAACAGACGCCTCTCAAGTCCTCAAATGGCAGCTTCATTAAATAGTACCCGCAAAACACCAGTCTCAACATCAACAGTGAAGAGGCGACTCCGGGATGCTGGCCTTCTAGGCAGTTCCTCTGTCTAGTGTCTATGTTCTTTTGCCCATCTTAATCTTTTCTTTTTATTGGCCAGACTGAGATATGTATATGTCTATGTATATATATGTGTGTGTCTATGTATATATATGTATGTATATATATGTGTGTGTGTATATATATGTGTGTATATATATGTGTGTGTGTGTGTGTATATATTACCTGTCAAAGGTTTGGACACACCTACTCATTCAATGGTTTATCTTAATTTTTACTATTGTCTTCACTGTAGAAGTGAAGACATCAAAACTATGAAATAACGAATATGGAATCATGTAGTATCCAAAAGAAGTGTTAAACATATCAAAATAGATTTGAGATTTGAGATTCTTCAAAGTAGCCACCCTTTGCCTTGATGACAGCTTTGCACATTCTTGGCATTCTCTCAACCAGCTTCATGAGGTAGTCACCTGGAATGCATTTCAAATAACAGGTGTGCCTTGTTAAAAGTTAATTTCTGGATTTTATTTTCTTCTAAATTAGTTTGAGCCAATCAGTTGTGTTGTGACAAGGTAGGGGTGGTATACAGAAGATAGCCCTATTTGGTAAAATACACATATTATTATTATTAGTACATATTATCGCAAGAACAGCTCAAATAAGCAAAGAGAAACCATAGTACATCATTACTTTAAGACATGAAGCCTGGATGTGGAGGTCCTGAGCTGACATGGTTACACGTGGCTTGCGGTTGTGAGGCCTGTTGGACGTACCAATTCTCTAAAACAATGTTGGAGGCACCTTATGGTAGAACAATTCACATTCAATTCTCTGGCAACAGCTCTGGTGGATATTCTTGCAGTCAGCATGCTAATTGCACTCTCCCTCAGAACTTAAGACATCTATGTCATTATGTTGTGTGACAAAACTGCATATTTAAAGTGGCCTTTTATTTTCCTCTGTAAAAGGTGCATCTGTGTAATGCTCATGCTGTTTAGTCAGCTTCTTGAAATGCCACACCTGTCAGGTGGATGGATTATGTTGGCAAAGGCGAAATGCTCAATAACATGGATATCAACACATTTGTGCCCAACATTTGAGAGAAATATGCTTTTTGTGCGTATTGAACATTTTATGGATTTTTTTTTATTTCAGCTCATGAAACATGGAACCAACACTTTACATGTTGCGTTTTATATTTTTGTTCAGTGTATATTAATATGCATTACCATTTCTTCCGACAGTGAAAGAACTGCTCTGGTACGCTGCATGAAGGCGTGGCAGAGGCTGCCGAACCTTCATCAAAAGTCTGAGGAGGCGCACTGCGTGGCCAACTGAAGTGCACCCGATGGACAGCCTATAAGGAGGAGGTCAGAGACCTGCCCATGTGGTGCCAGGATAACAACCTCTCCCTCAATGTGATCAAGACAAAGAAGTTCCTTGGTGTCAACATCACCAACAAACTATCATGGTCAAAACACACCAAGACAGTCGTGACGACAAATCCTATTCCCTCGCATGAGACTGAAAATATTTGACATGTGTCCTCAGATCCTCAATGTTCTACAGCTGCACCATCGAAAGCATCCTGAATGGTTGCATTACTGCCTGGTATGGCAACTGCTCGGCCTACAGAGGGTAGTGCGTACGGCCCAGTACATCACTGGGGTCAAGCTTCCTGCCATACAAGGACCTCTATACCAGGCGGTGTCAGAGGAAGGCCCTAAAAATTGTCTAAAGACTCCAGCCACCCCAGTCATAGACTGTTCTCTCTACTACTGCATGGCAAGCGGTACCGGAGCACCAAGTCTAGGTCCAAGAGGCTTCTTAACAGCTTCTACCCCCAAGCCATAAGACTTGTGAACAGCTAATCAAGTAATATAATAATATAATAATAATATATGCCATTTAGCAGACGCTTTTATCCAAAGCGACTTACAGTCATGTGTGCATACATTCTACGTATGGGTGGTCCCGGGAATCGAACCCACTACCCTGGCGTTACAAGCGCCATGCTCTACCAACTGAGCTACAGAAGGACCATGGCTACTCAGGCTATTTGCATTGCCCCCCTCTTTTATGCTGTTGCTACTCTCTGGTTATTACCTATGCATAGTCACTTTAACTCTACCTACATGTACATATTACCTCAATTACCTCGATTAACCGGTGTCTCCACACATTGACTCTGTACCGGTAACCCCTGTATATAGCCTCGCTACTTTTATTTTACTGCTGCTTTTGAATTATTTGTTACTTTTATTTTGTATTTTTTACTTAACACTTCTTCTATTTTGAAACTGTATGGTTGTTTAAGGGCGCATGTGGCAAATAAGATTTGATTTGATTTGGCTTCAGACGGGACTATCTCAGCTTTTCCAAAGAGAAAGTGATGGACAAAGCCCACCAATCAACATCTCTGTAAATGATTTACCTTGAGTTTGCCACTTTTGGGACCATTTATTTTGTTCAATTGTTATACCAGACCAACTAAATCAAGCACAGCACAAGTATTTGACCCAGGTCTCTTCACACTGGAAACCTTCCTTGCTCGATGTCAAGCCTCTCGATGTCAGTGTAGCTATTTTCGGCAAACCATTTTTGCATAACACTAGCACTGACTGTGCTGATGGCTACATTGAGGAAAAATGTACTTACTTTGACTGATGTGGTTGTCTCACCTAGCTATCTTAAGATGAATGTACTAACTACAAGTCGGTCGGGATAACAGCGTCTGCTAAGTTACTAAAATTGAAAAAAAAAAACATCTTGGTCTAATTTGCATCCGTAGGCAGGTGGTAGGCAACAGTGATGATGGTGTGTTGTTTCAAATCATGCATTGCTGCTCGCTGTCAGATTTGTATGCACAACAGCCACTGTTGAGAAACGACAGTTGTAGGTGTTTTGTTTCAGTGATCCTTTTAATAGGGTGCCCTGTAGTAGGGGAAACATGAGTGCAAGCATAAATCAGGAGGGATTGTTTCAACAATGTTGTTTTGTAATTACACCCTCTGTTACCTTTGTAATTGCCTATCAGTCCACACACACACACACACACACACACACACACACACACACACACACACACACACACACACACACACACACACACACACACACACACACACACACACACACACACACACACACACACACACACACACACACACACACACACACAGTCTTGTGGGGACACACAGTCTTGTGGGGACACACAATTCAGTCCCATTCAAAATCCTATTTTTCCTAACCCTAACCCATACTCTTACCCGAACCTTAACCCAAAAACCTAACCTTAATCCTTACCCTAAACCTAACCCTAGCTCCTAACCCTTAATCTAATTCTAACCTTAAACCCCCTAGAAATAGCATTTGACCTTGTCAAATGTCCACAGTTGCAATTTTTTTGTTTTTTTTTGTTTGGGGGGGGGTCACCAGAAGTCTCCACAAGAATAGTTAAACATGTCCACACACACACACACACACACACACACACACACACACACACACACACACACACACACACACACCTCACTCACCTCCTCACTCCACCGCCCTGGCCTTCCTGCTATAAATACAGCACAGAGAGCTGGCATTTAAAGAACAACACTAATGTAGATTTATGAAGAGTAGAAGAAGAATTTTAGTTTTTACAGTCCTTGGCTTGGCTGAAGGCTTTTGTTGATACAGTATCTAGTTATAGGTCAGCTCGCTCTAACATCTAGCAGAATACACACACTGCCAGACCTGCTGTGCACATCTTTGTATTGCCTTCAGGTGCAGAACTCCCCCTCCAATCTTACCCGTCTCTCTCTTGAGACTTTTCAATTCAACAGGATTATCATGACAAAAACCGACAGCCTTAGCAAGTTTGATGATGAACACATTTATAGAGGAACCACCTGCGAGCTTGGCAGCGGATATTCAGTCTGCTTGTTGCGATCACCTTTTAGGCTTTCTATGTTTTACTATTGTGACGGTTTAGACAACCCTTTTCATCAGAATTCGACGAGAAATGTATATCTCAGCATTGACGTGAAAGTATCTCAATCATAACGTCGGCAACATGCGGATTTGATTATGGCCTTTAGCTAATAGATTGGGATTGTAATAGGTTGGGATTGAAATAGGTTGGGATTGTGATTAAAGGCATGTTAAACATTTTATTTAATGTTTTCAATTGAAGAAGCCCGGTAGGGGGACAATATAATTAATTGGTCCAGGATTAAGTCCCATTTCAAATGGCTATAGATAAACAAACATGACTATTACAGGAATCTGATATTTTTTACTGAATGTTCTCCTTTTGTATCTGAGCAGACATATTCTGTCCAAGTGGCGCAGCTGCTTCAGAAGTCAGGCTGTTCAAATTAACCTAGTTTTAGATGTTATTTAACTCATTTGGGAGAAGAGTCCATGTGTGATCTGACTCCTGTCTTTCTGGGGGTGTGTGCTTGTGTTTTTGCATGCTATGCCTGCACTCGTAGGCTATGTGCAGGTTTGCTTGTGTGCGTGCATGCTTGCTTGCGTATGTGCATGCGTGCAAGGAGCAGTCGAGCCAGGATTTTGGCTTAACTTGCAGGATGCGAAGGCCACCGCAACCTAAGCCTAGGGGGCTGAGTGACCGCTCTGACACGAGAATAACCCTATCCAGAAACCCCTTCTCTTACCCCTGTAAATCCAGCCAACCTTTCACTCTCCCTCGCGGATTCTGTCATGGATCGCCATACGGAATATAGAGCACCTTCTCCATAATTTAGGAGGCAGACAACCACCGAGGCCCTGGTCAATCATTTACATGGTTGTGTGTCAACAAAGTAGATGCAAATAGGATGCCACCCAGATCCCCTGGAGTCATGCATGAGGTGGTTACGTCAGAAGCTGAATTGATGAATGTGTCGTGTCATAGATTTACTTTTGCCATCATGCTCTGTGCGGTGGGTATGCAAATTCAAATGAAATGCAAAGCAACACAGTAAACAAAAAAATGTTTGGTTGGTTTAGGGTTGGTTTTGTCACTTCTGTAATCGTCGAGCTTGGCCATCTGGCGTAAATTCATTGGTATTTTACTGTTCACTGTTTACTAAGAAACCAGTTGACCATTCTTTTAGTTTGTGACTTGATAGATTAGACTTGTACGTAATAAGGATAGATCACAGTTGCGCCCTACAGTTGCGCAGTGACATGGAACATCTAATAGTGTTCCCTGTCAACGTCCAGGTTTTTTGTCCTCCATCCCAGTGACCTAATGAAAGAAATGTGGATAGAGGCTGTAATTCAGGATGGTGCAGTAGGGTTGACTAATGCTCAGGCTCTGAGGCACGTGACAGGAGGGTCTGTTACCTTTTGGGGTAACAATAGCCATCAAAGAGGTCCTCTCTTTTCTTATCAGTGGGACAGCACTAACCGAGGGAGCGAATAGGTTGATAGGTGACTGTGTGTGTGTGTGACATTATGCTGATGCCCTTTTACCCTGATCTTAGAAACTACACCTTACAACATGATACACCATACGAAGGCGAGCCGGACCCGGTTTGAACTAGGCTCTCTGCCCTCAGACTAGATCTTACAAGTCACAAGCGATACATTGATGTGGGATGGGATGGGGGGGGACACACATCATTATCACCCCTAGTGTTGACACACCGGAATCTATCTCCGGGGATCGGCAGGAATAAATCACTGTGGCGACCAGCGGCGTTTGGCGAAGCTGGGCGATCAGTATCTCTGCTTGACTGCTTAATAATGAGAATTACAGCCATAGATCTCCATGACTGATGCAGCACAGGATTTAGAGCCCTCCAAATGGGATTTCTTTAACTCTCCTCCCTCTCCCATCATAACTTTCAGTGTATTTTAGCAAAAGGATAGGGGAGTCTTAAAGGGATACTTTGTGATTTTTGCCATGCTTGCAGACAGACATAGACTTTCAGTCTTTGAGCTAAAGCCAGTTAGCTCTGTTCAAATGTATTTTTAATTCCCCTTTAACACCATTGACACCAGGCAGGATGGGGTCATGGTCCCATGCTTCTTACGCCGAGTCCTGACTCTGCCATCAGCATGGCGCAACAGAAACCGGAATTCGTCTGACCAGACAATGTTTTTCCACTCCTCAATTGTACAGTGTTGGTGATCGTGTGTCCATTGGAGACGCTTGTTTTTGCTTTTAGCTGATAGGAGTAGAACCTTGTGTGGTCGTCTACTGAAATAGCCCATCCGCGCCAAGGACCGACGAGTTGGGAGTTGTGCGTTCCGAGATGCCGTTCTGCAAACCACTGTTGTACTGCACCATTTATTTACTGTTTGTGGCCCGCCTGTTAGCTTGCACAATTCCTGCCATTCTGATTCAAACTTTCTCATCAACAAGCTGTTTTCGTCCACAGGACTGCCACTGACTGGATGTATTTTGTTTGTCGCACCATTCTCGGTAAACCCTAGACACTGTTGTGTGTGAAATGCCCAGAAGACAGACGTTTCTGAGATACTGGAGCTGGCGCGCCTGGCACCGACGATCATACCAGTAACTGAATGCCTCAATGCCTGTCTGCCAGCTTTATATAGCAAACCACAGCCACGTGACTCACTGCCTGTAGGAGCTAAACGTTTTAGTGAACGGGGTAGTGAACCTAATAAACTGGCCTCTGGGTGCATCACACATGACATGTAACCTTAAGGACTGAGAGAGCTGTGCTGTTGCAATAATTAGCGTACTACAGAAGAACGCCCCATACTGTGAATGGGAGGGTAATGAGAAGTGCACCAGTGCTGATAAAAGCATTTAGCTTCTACTTAGTTTGAAGTCCCTCGACATGAGCTTTGTTCAAATGTGTTTTTAATTCCCCTTTAATGGCTGCGCGTTAAGCATCGGACGCCATGCTGCTCGTTCGGAGAGTTGAAACTGCAACAATCTCTTTTATGTACAGCATGTACAAACGCATATAAATAGATCTGTGCACCTACAGTACAAGTGTGTGAGATGACTAGACTGCCAATACTGCATGCAGGAAAGTAAACATGCATAATGACCTTACACTATTTAATTGGACACCCAGTAACCTGGGTTATGGTTTCTCTGGAGACAGAAGCTGTGCTTTTTGGTGGAGGAACCCGAGTGGGCGGAAATACGATATGCCTATTCCATTAACAAATGCAATAAATCAGGATTGAACCAGGATATTACCAGTCACAGCAAAATACAAACAGCTCGTTTCATCCCTACAGATATTACACACATGCATGTTGTCACTTGTCGGCATGGCAATAAGTTGTTTTGTCCTTGATGTCAACGGTACAGCCTGGTGGTGTAATGGTGTTGGGAATGTTTTTCTGGCACACGTTAGGTCCCTACCAATTGAGCAACGTATCCATGTCCCAAAAAATGTTGGCTGTTCTGGAGGCAAAGGTGGGTAAGACCCAGTGCTAAACTCAGAGAAAACAGAAACGTCCTCTCACTGTCAACTGCAATTATTTTCAGCAAACTTAACATGTGTAAATATTTGTATGAACGTAACAGGATTCAACAACCGAGACATAAACTGAACAACTTCCACAGACATGTGACTAACAGAAATGGAATAATGTGTCCCTGAACAAAGTGGGGGTCAAAATCAAAAGTAACAGTCAGTATCTGGTGTGGCCACCAGCTGCATTAAGTACTGCAGTGCATCTCCTCCTCATGTACTGCACTATATTTGCTAGTTCTTGCTGTGAGATGTTACCCCATTCTTCCACCAAGGCACCTTTACGTTCCCAGACCTTTCTGGGGGGAATGGCCCGAGCCCTCACCCTCCGATCCAACAGGTCCCAGACGGGCTCAATGGGATTGAGATCCTGGCTCTTCGCTGGCCATAGCAGAACACTGACATTCCTATCTAGCAGGAAATCACGCACGGAACGAGCAGTATGGCTGGTGGCATTGTCATGCTGGAGGGTCATGTCAGGATGAACCTGCAGGAAGGGTACCGCATGAGGGAGGAGGATGTCTTCCCTGTAATGCACAGCGCTGAGATTGCCTGCAATGACAAGCTGTGTCCGATGATGCTGTGACACACCGCCCCAGACCATGACGGACCCTCCACCTCCAAATCCATCCCGCTCCAGAGTACAGGTCTCGGTGTAACGCTCATTCTTTCGAGGATAAACGCGAATCCGGCCATCACCCCTGGTGAGACAAAACCGCGACTCGTCAGTGAAGAGCACCTTTTGCCAGTCCTATCTGGACCAGCGATGGTGGGTTTGTGCCCATAGGTGACGTTGTTGCCGGTGATGTCTGGTGAGGACCTGCCTTACAACAGGCCTACAAGCCCTCTCAACCTATTGTGGACAGTCTGAGCACTGATGGAGGGGTTGTGCGTTCCTGGTGTAACTCGGGCAGTTGTTGTTGCCATCCTGTACTGTTCCGCAGGTGTGATGTTCGGATGTGCCTATCCTGTTCAGGTATTGTTACACATGGTCTGCCACTTCGAAGACGATCAGCGGTCCGTCCTGTCTCCCTGTTGCGCTGTCTTAGGTGTCTCAGTACGGACATTGCAATTTATTGCCCTTGTCACATCTGCAGTTCTCATGCCTCCTTGCAGAATGCCTAAGGTACTTTCACGCAGATGAGCAGGGACTCTGGGCATCTTTCTTTTGGTGTTATTCAGAGGTAGTAGAAAGGCCTCTTTAGTGTCCTAAGTTTTCATTACTGTGACCTTAATTGCCTACCGTCTGTAACCTGTTGTTGTCTTAACGACCGTTCCACAGGTGCATGTAGATTCATTGTTTATGGTTCATTGAACAAGCATGGGGAAACAGTGTTTAAACCCTTAACAATGAAGATCTGTAAAGTTATTTGGATTTTTATAAATTATCTTTGAAAGACAGGGTCCTGAAAAAGGGCCATTTCTTTTTTTGCTGAGTTTAGATGGGTGTGCCTAACAAAACTGAGTGTATGTACAATACCATATATAGACAGGAAGAACATGTTGCTCGAGGTTAGACATCATAGATAATGCAGCATCCATTGAGCTGGGTAGTATTTCATTGAATCATTGCCATTATCTACATGTCAGGTGTGTGTGGATGAGTTTTAATGGACTAAAGGCTACGAAAACTCAGGTCTAGCCATCTGACTTAATGAGGGGATGGAATGTTTATGTACAAAGCCCTTTCACCAGAACGGTGACATTGACTCTCTTCGCCTTTTGGTCGTCCACTTTAGAATTTTTATAGGAATATACATTTAAATCCTCCTCCAGTTTCCCTGGGAGATATACGTGCGTCCAACTGAGCCACAGAACAATGAGTGTGTGCATCCAAATGAGCTCTCTGACTGCAATCAAAGCAATGGACCCCGGAATGCTCTGAAGGACAGTGCTATCAACCCCAAGGTATTTTTATGCGTTGATCGTTAGGCGATAGTCAATTCCACAGGAGGAGCCGTGTGAAGTTTCAGTCTAGAGCAGTGGTCACCAACCTTTTGAGTCAATCACTTTGAGTCAAAAGTGAAAAGAGAGATCTACCGCTCAGATATATTTTTTTAAACATGAATTGAAAAAATGTAAGCCTATGCAACGTTAAACTATTGAAAACAGTTCTGTAGCAATGAGGTTTGTGCAGTAGGCTATAGGCCCAATACATTATTACTGCATGTTGGCTACATATGGGCTATGCTTGATTGCACTGCCAATGTTCTTTTAGAACATTTTGAAATTAAATTTCAACACTTGAGGTATATCAAATTTGTCACACAAATCATGTGTTGTATTACTACGTGAGGCACAGCTGAGTGAGCATAATAATTAGCTTTTTATTTTACTGGACTGATGGCCTGCATCTGATGGTCAGTCTGAGGGAAGGGGGAGGAAGCAGTGGTGAGGCTGCCTCTCCCACGACTCACCGCCCCTCACCTCTCCTTCCCTCCACTGAGAAAAGGGGAGTCTTCCAGCTGATGGCAAAACTCAAGTCGCACTGCAGTGCTCTTATGTACCAATTAATTTTGTTACTCCTATGCCCAGAGAATGAAATATTCCTCGATATTAAGAAATACACAAGCCGCTAATAACAACACAAGCTTATGGAAACACTTTGCTCATCATTCATTGCAGCTGCAGTGCTGGTTGTAGTGTGAATGGAAGTAGGGAGAATGTGAATTTATTTTATGGCTCAAAAAAGTGTTTAACAAAGTGTTGACAGTGCTGAATAAAAACTTAAACATGAACCTACTCAAACAGCAGCTCTGTGTATTCATTGATTCTCTCTCTAGTCATGGTTTTCAGTGTTAATCTGACAGTATCAACTTTGTTGGTGCAATTGATTTGCTTTCTGGGCCTGCCAGGTATGCAATGTTCTAACTTCAGACACATGAAATGGTTTAAAATGAGAACAGTTTGCTGTCCCGGCGCTAGGGCTATGGTGGGTCAGAGGCTGTCGATAAGTTACTGCATACCTTCATGCCTTTCCTTTGGTAATGATTTGCAGACTGCATCTGACTTACAAGTACAGCAACAGATAAGTCCATGTTTTCATTTCCTGATATAATACATAGTCCAGGGATCATCAACTAGATTCAGAGGATGGTCAGGGGTCTGGAACATAATTACAAATCATTTGCAGACTGCAAATTGACCGCAAGAAGGCAGAACATATAATATTTGACTAAAACATAATCATTTCAAACCTTGCTTGCTTTTGAATACAATCATATACAGTACCAGTCAAATGTTTGGACACCTACTCATTCAAAGATTTTTCTTTATTTTTACTATTTTCTACATTGTAGAATAATAGTGAAGACATCAAAATAATGAAATAGCACATAAGGAATCATGTAATAACCAAAAAAGTGTTAAATAAATCAAAATATATTTTATATATAAGTAGCCACCCTTTGTCTTGATGAAAGCTTTGCACAGTTGTCATTCTCTCAACCAGTTTCATGAGGTAGACACCTGGAATGAATTTTAATTAACAGGTGTGCCTTGTTAATTTGTGGAATTTCTTTCCTTAATATGTTTGAGCCAATCAGTTGTGTTGTGACAAGGAAAGGGTGGTATACAGAAGATAGCCCTATTTGGTAAAAGACCAAGTCCATATTATGGCAAGAACAGCTCAAATCAGCAAAGAAAAACAACATTCCATCATTACTTTAAGACATTCAGTCAGTCAATCCTTAAAATGTTAAGATCTTTGAAAGTTTCTTCAAGTGCAGTCGCAAAAACCATCAAACGCTATGATGAAACTGTCTCTCATGAGGACCGCCACAGGAAAGGAAAACCCAGAGTTACCTCTGCTGAAGAGGATAAGTTCATTAGAGTTACCAGCCTCAGATTGCAGCCCAAATAAATGCTTCACAGAGTTCAAGTAACAGACACATCTTAACATTCACTGTTCAGAAGAGACTGCGTGAATCAGGCCTTCATGGTCGAATTGCTGCAAAGAAACCACTACTAAAGGACATGAATAAGAACGAGACTTTGTTGGGCCAAGAAACACGAGCAATGGACATTAGACTTTTGTTCTGATTATTCCAAATTGGTGATTTTTGGTTCCAACCGCTATGTCTTTGTGAGAGGCGGAGTAGGTGAATGGATAATCTCTGCATTTGTGATTCCCACTGAAGCATGGAGGAGAAGGTGTGATGGTGTGGGGGTGCTTTGCTGGTGATACAGTCTGTGATTTATTTTGAATTCAAGGCACACTTAACCAGCATGGCTGGTTTGAGCTTAGTGGGACTATCATTTGTTTTTCAACAAGACAATGACCCAAAACACCAACAGGCTGTGTAAGGGCTATTTGACCAAGAAGGAGTGTGATGGAGTGCTGCATCAGATGACCCGGCCTCCACAATCCCCTGACCTCAACCCAATGGAGATGTTTTGGGATGAGTTGGACCGCAGGGTGAAGGAAAAGCAGCCAAAAACTTCTCAGCATATGTGGAAACTCCTTCAAGACTGATGGAAAAGCATTCCAGGTTAAGCTGGTTGAGAGAATGCCAAGAGTGTGCAAAGCTGTCATCAAGGCAAAGGGTGGCTGCTTTAAAAAATATATTGATTTGTTTAACACTTTTTTGGCTACTACATGATTCCATGTGTTATTTCATAGTTGTGATGTCTTCACTATTATTCTAAGATGTAGTGTCACGCCTTGGTCTTAGTATTTTGTGTTTTCTTTATATATTTGGTCAGGCCAGGGTGTGACATGGGTTATTGTGGTGTGTTTTTTGTCTTGGGGTTTTTGGGGCGTCGACGTAGTCTATGGCTGCCTGAGGCGGTTCTCAATCAGAGTCAGGTGATTCTCGTCTCTGATTGGGAACCATATTTAGGCAGCCATATTCTGTGAGTGTTTTCGTGGGTGATTGTTCCTGTCTCTGTGTTAGTGTTCACCACATAGGCTGTAATAGGTTTCGCGGTTCGTTTGTTGTTTTTTGTATATTATAGTTATTTCATGTATCGTCGATTCTTCATTAAAGAACATGAGTAACCACCACGCTGCATTTTGGTCCGCTTCTCCTTCAACTGACGAACGCCGTTACATGTAGAAAATAGTCAAATAAAGAAAACCCTTTGAATAAGTAGGTGTGTCCAAACTTTAACTGGTACTGTACATTGAGTGTGCAAAACATTAAGGACACCTGCTATTTCCATGTCAGGTGAATCTGGGTGAAAGCTATGATCCCTTATGCATGTCACTTGTTAAATACACTTTAATCGGTGTAGATGAAGGGGAGGAGACAGGTTAAAGAAGGATTTTCAAGCGTTGAGACAATTGAGACATGGATTGTGTATGAGTGCTGTTCAGTGGGTGAATCGGCAAGACAAAATATTTAAATGCCTTTGAACTGGGCATGGTAGTAGGTGCTCGCCGCATTTGGTTTGAGTGTGTCAAGAACTGCAACACTGCTGAGTTTTTTTTTACGATCAACAGTTTCCCGTATGTATCAAGAATGATTCACCACCCAAAAGACATCCAGCCAACTTGATACAACTGTGTGAAGCATTGGAGTCAACATGGGCCAGCATCCCTGTGGAACACTTTCAACACCTTGTAGAGTCTGACAAATTGAGGCTGTTCTGAGCACAACTCAATATTTGGAAGGTGTCCAATTTCTAAAAGCCTGTTTACGCTTCATTATGGAATATTGTGTTTAGATTGCTGAGGATTTATACAGTGGGGCAAAAAAGTATTTAGTCAGCCACCAATTGTGCAAGTTCTCCCACTTAAAAATATGAGAGGCCTGTAATTTTCATCATAGGTACACTTCAACTATGACAGACAAAATGAGAAAAAAAATCCAGAAAATCACATTGTAGGATTTGTAATGAATTTATTTGCAAATTATGGTGGAAAATAAGTATTTGGTCAATAACAAAAGTTTATCTCAATACTTTGTTATATACCCTTTGTTGGTAATGACAGAGGTCAAACGCTTTCTGTAAGTCTTTACAAGGTTTTCACACACTGTTGCTGGTATTTTGGCCCATTCCTCCATGCAGATCTCCTCTAGAGCAGTGATGTTTTGGGGCTGTTGCTGGGCAACACGGACTTTCAACTCCCTCCAAATATTTTCTATGGGGTTGAGATCTGGAGACTGGCAAGGCCACTCCAGGACCTTGAAATGCTTCTTACGAAGCCACTCCTTCGTTGCCCGGGTGGTGTGTTTGGCATCATTGTCATGCTGAAAGACCCAGCCACGTTTCATCTTCAATGCCCTTGCTGATGGAAGGAGGTTTTCACTCAAAATCTCACGATACATGGCCCCATTCATTCTTTCCTTTACACGGATCAGTCGTCCTGGTCCCTTTGCAGAAAAACAGCCCCAAATCATGATGTTTCCACCCCCATGCTTCACAGTGGATGCAACTCAGCATTCTTTGTCATCCAAACGACACCGACTTGAGTTTTTACCAAAAAGTTATATTTTGGTTTCATCTGACCATATGACATTCTCCCAATCTTCTTCTGGATCATCCAAATGCTCTCTAGCAAACTTCAGACGGGCCTGGTCATGTACTGGCTTAAGCAGGGGGACACTTCTAGCACTACAGGATTTGAGTCCCTGGTGGCGTATTGTGTTACTGACGGTAGGCTTTGTTACTTTGGTCCCAGCTCTCTGCAGGTCATTCACTAGGTCTCCCCGTGTGGTTCTGGGATTTTTGCTCACCGTTCTTGTGATCATTTTGATCCCACGGGTTGAGATCTTGCGTGGAGCCCCAGATCGAGGGAGATTATCAGTGGTCTTGTATGTCTTCCATTTCCCTATTAATTGCTCCCACAGTTGATTTCTTCAAACCAAGCTGCTTACTTATTGCAGATTCAGTCTTCCCAGCCTGGTGCAGGTCTACAATTTTGTTTCTGGTGGCCTTTGGTCTTGGCCATAGTGGAGTTTGGAGTGTGACTGTTTGAGGCTGTGGACAGGTGTCTTCTATACTGATAACAAGTTCAAACAGGTGCCATTAATACAGGTAACGAGTGGAGGACAGAGGAGCCTCTTAAAGAAGAAGTTACAGGTCTGTGAGAGCCAGAAATCTTGCTTGTTTGTAGGTGACCAAATACTTATTTTCCACCATAATTTGCAAATAAATTCATAAAAAATCCTACAATGTGATTTTCTGGATTTCTTTTTCTCATTTTGTCCGTCATAGTTGAAGTGTACCTATGATGAAAATTACAGGCCTCATCTTTTTAAGTGGGAGAACTTGCACAATTGGTGGCTAACTAAATACTCTTTTGCCCCACTGTATTTTTAAAATCCATTTTAGAATAGAATATTTGAAAAAGTCAAGGGGTCTGAATACTTTCTGAAGGCACTGTACTACATCTGAGAGCATGTCTCTAAACCAGGGGAAATACTGTCATTTTATTTCTTATCCATCTTAACCAGGGGAAATACTGTCACTTTATTTCTTATCCATCTTATCCATTTTATTTCAGTCGTAAAGGTGTCACCTCCTGAAGTTGGACCTGGAGCCAACTGACATAGTGAGAGCTTAGAACCTTCTCTACTTTTTGATTGTATGTTTTTAGTGGACATGGCATGAAGTGAATTGGTTTGGTGACGAGGTGATCCCTTTTGTGAAGGGCCTACCTTTTGTGACTTTACTGTGTGACAAGCTACGACGCAATGGATAGTCCAAAAGGGAAGCTTTGTGAAAGTACTGATTTAACATACCAGGATCAGTGAAATGTACATTTTATTAATGCTGCAGTAATGCTTGAAATGATCAAGGGTTTGTTTTGATACACTGTGTTCAAGCAGTATTTCATAATCAATGGCGTAATGTAGCCAACACATTCGATAAATGACCATCCTAATTCCTCCCAATCATCTCCAACAGATAGACCTAGATGCTGGTTGCAATCGAATAGTGTGTCGTTCAAATCTGCATGAGAACGTCTATTCATCCTATTTCTAACATTTCAGGAAAAAGTCTGAATCCTTTCATCACTGAGACACAGAGCACAAAGAGCAAATAACTCTGGAAGCATCCGTTGTTGGTCTCGTCTTAATGACAGCCGGCTAAATTACAGTACCTCCAGGTTCCTCTTTAATAGAGGAAACCATTAGACATGAAAAATGGCGCTGGCAATGATAATTGGTGGCTGAAACTAGAGCCCACAGCACCACACTGAATATGCCATAAAGGGGGACAATGCCCACATTAGAAATGATGAAGGTAATCTGACAATACGGCATTGGATTTATCTCTTGATGTGCTCTTATGGGACGAGGATACCTTTTCAGTCCGCAGGTAGCGAACAAACACCAGAGAATACATTAACAAAGTGTACATTTTGTGTGAGTGAGATGGCTATAAATAGACTGAACAAAAGATCCCTGAAAATGTCCATATGCACAAAAGTATTATTTCTCGCAAATTTTGTGCACAAAATTGTTTGCATCCCATTCCACATGGCATTGCGTTACTTACAGCTAGCAGCATTTTAGCCAAAGACCTAGCTGTCTAGTATAAGGAGCTGGCAACTCACTCTCATTCTGAGAAGTAAGGTAGGCCACTTGATTTCAACATCTGAACAAAGTAGACAGGCCAACATGCTGTTCAAACAGTTGGCGACGGACAGAAGGGTGTGTTCATAACAATTTTACTGTTCTGCCTTGTTAGCTAGCAAATAGATACACGTTGGCTAAACTTGAAATGTAACGTTCAGCTGGCTACTCACTAGCATGTGGGCTTGTGCTTTAGAGATGGTTTATTTTCTATAACAAGAAGTTAGTCATTATTAGTGAATATGCATTATGCATGATACTGGTTTGACACCTTTTAACAAAAGGGGCGTTTTCATAGACAGATTTGAAAGTCAGGTCAGTGATTATTGCAAAATAACAGTCTATAGTGAATAAAAATATATATTTATATATGTTTTACCTTTAATTAACTAGGCAAGTCAGTTAAGAACAAATTCTTATTTCCAATGACGGCCTAGGAACAGTAGGTGAACTGAACGACAGATTTTTACCTTGCCAGCTCTGGGATTCGATCTTGCAACTTTTCGGTTACAAGTCTAACGGTAGGCTACCTAGTGGTTATATAAGCGCAACATGTAATGTGTTGATCCCATGTTTCATGAGCTGAAATAAAATATCCCAGACATTTTCCAGAAGCACAAAAAGCTTATCTTCTCAAATTTGCGGCACAAATTTGTTTACATCCCTGTTTGTGAGCATTTCTCCTTTGGCAAGACAGTTCATCCACTTGACAGGTGTGGCATATCAAGAAGCTGATGAAAAGGCATGATCATTACACATTGCACCTTGTGCCGAGGACAATAAAAGGCTGCTCTAAAATAATAATAATAATAATAATAATAATCAGTTTTGTCACACAACACGATGCCACAGTTGTCTAAAGTTTTGAGGGAGTGTACAATTGGCATGCTGACTGCAAGAATGTCCACCAGAGCTTTAGCCAGAGAATTGATTGTTAATTTCTCAACCATGAGCCACCTACAACGTCATTTTAGAGAACTGGCCTCACAACCGCAGATCACGTGTAACCACGCCAGCCCAGGACCTCCACACCTGGCTTCTTCACCTACGGAATAGTCTGAGACCAGCCACCTGGACAGCTAATGAAACACTGGGTTTGCACAACCTAAGAATTTCTGCACAAACTGTCAGAAAACGTCTCAGGGAAGCTCATCTACGTGCTTGCCATGCTCACCAGGGTCTTGATCTGACTGCAGTTCAGCATCATAACTGACAAATGCTCACCTTTGATGGCCACTGGCACCCTGAAGAAGTGTGCTCTTCACAGTTGAATCAAACTGTACCGGTCAGATGGCAGACAGCATGTATGGCGTCATGTGGGTGAGCGGTTTGCTGATGTTAACGTTGTGAACAGAGTGCCCCATGGTGGGGTTATGGTATGGGCAGGCATAAGTCTATGGACACTGAACACAATTGCATGTTATCGATGGCAATTTAAATGCAAAGATACCGTGATAAGATCCTGAAGCCCATTAACGTGCCATTCATCCGCCACCATAAACTGATGTTTCAGCATGATAATACACTGCCCCATGTTGCAAGGATCTGTACACCATTCATGGAAGCTGAAAATGTCCCAGTTCTTCGATTGCCTGCATACTTACCAGACATGCCACCCATTGAGCATGTTTGGGATGCTCTGGATCGACATGTATAACAGCGTGTTCCAGTTCCCGCCAATATCCAGCAACTTCGCACAGACATTGAAGAGGAGTGGGACAACATTCCACTGGCCACAAACAACAGCCTGATCAACTCTATGTGAAGGAGATGTGTCACGCTGCATGAGGCAAATGGTGGTCACACCAGATAATTATTGGTTTTCTAATCCATGGCCCTACCTTTAAAAAAAGGTATCTGTGACAAGCAGATGCATATCTGTATTCCCAGTCATTTGAAATCCAGAGATCTGGGCCTAATGAATTTATTTAAATTGACAGATTTCCTTATATTAACTGTAACTTAGTAAAACCTTTTGAAATCGTTGCGTTTTATATATTTGTTCAGTGTAATATGTGACTTAACCAGTGCTGCTATCGGCACAGAATGCCTCGTTGTGCTGGTTTATGTAGTCTACCCATCATGCATTGTCACACACCGGAAAGGTGCAGTGAAATGTTGTTTTACAAGTTCAGCCATAGGTTGCACCAGGGACGCTGTACTACTAAGGTTAGGTAGTACAGGTGCCTTGCTCAAGGGCACATCAACAGATTTTTTCCCCTTGTCGGCTTGGGTATTCGAACTGGCCCAAAGCTCTAACCGCAAGGCTACCTGTGAGAGGAGAGGCTACTGGCACCTTCATTTTGATGTGATTTGGATGGCCATGAGATTGACTGCATCAAAAGTACTGTATATAATGACAAGATGGTCTTTTCTCCTCCCTAACAAAGGGAGTCGTTGTCCCAAAGGCAGGAAGGCAGGCAGTCTGCTTATCGGCAGAATAAGCTCATTAAGCCCATAGAAACACATTGAATAACGCAGCATTCCCACGTGGACAGATTTTTATGAGTGGACCCTCTCGCTTTGCCTCTTCCTCTCTTACTACTTGGACTGTAGTCAAGGAAAGTGCCCACATACACGTTCAAATATTATAGGGAGCTCTCCTACTTGTCGGGAAGTAGAGCATTTTAGAATCTACACCATTCCAATGTTGAAATTGATTGGTTCTGCACAGCTCGAGCAGTACAGGTGGCTGTTGTTTGTTAGGCTGTTCGCTAGGCCAAAACATCTCATGACAGCAAATGAAATAGATAGCCCCTCTTGACTGTTAGCTTGTTTTTCTGATGCTAAGTTCTTCCTGAGGTAAACTGGTGGATCTGAAATACTACGTCCCCAAGGCCTCAAGCTGCCGTCCTCACTAACCCTCGGCCAGAGCGCCAGACTCCTAATCGATCGTCAGTGTTGCGTTTCCCATTACACACAAAACAGACAGACCAGGATGAAGCACTCAACATGTCACGAGGAGATATCATTCCCTCCCATCATTCCCCCTCCTCATCTCCCCTCTGTGCTGTAGCCCCCTGGGCCGAGTGACGCCTGAATGATTTGCTCTTGAAGCAGCCCCACAATTACTTGTCCCTTAACAAAGTGATCGATCCGCTTGGCGAAGGGGGTCTGACCATTCTCAGCGAGGAGGAGGCTGAAATAGACTCCCAGAACAGTGGAGCCAAAACAGGCCTAATGAAAAGAATCCATATGAAGAAGGTAATGTCTGATAAAGATAATGTCACTGTCCGTATTAGGACAGCATTATTCCTTCTAGGGAAAGTCATTGCTACGGTGTCCATATAAGGACAGCATTATTCCCTTTGAATGAAAGTTGCTGCTACGGTGTCCATAGGGCAATTCCACGCCAGCGGTAGTCCGAAAATATTTTTGGTCTTTTAAATGTTAAATTTAACCGTTGTTTATCTAGGCAAGTCAGTTGAGAACAAATTCTTATTTACACTGACAGCCTACCCCGGCCAAACCCAGACAACACTGGGCCTATTGTGCACCCCGCCCTATGGGACTCCCAATCACAACCGGATGTGATGCAGCCTGGATTCAAACCAGGTACTGCAGTAACGCCTCTTGCACTGAGATGCAGTGTCTTAGACCACTGCGCAGTTTCTCCGATTGTTATGGCAATTATCACACTTCATGCAGGGGAATAATGTTTGGCATGCTTTTTACATTGTATCACACACCTTTTTTTTTAATCATGATGAAAGTGGCCATTTTAGGCCCTTTTTAGACCTACAGTATACATGCCTCCTGTAAGACCCTATGATCCATTAACTGTCCATGATACAGACATCTTGGTTTCATTACAGGGTAGCCTAGTGGTTAGAGCGTTGGACTAATAACCGGAAGGTTGCGAGTTCAAACCCCCGAGCTGACAAGGTACAAATTTGTCGTTCTGCCCCTGAACAGGCAGTTAACCCACTGTTCCTAGGCCGTCATTGAAAATAAGAATTTGTTCTTAACTGACTTGCCTGGTTAAATAAAGGTAAAATTTAAAAAATAAAAATTACTCTATATTCCTTAATGTGTGCTTTCAAATATAGAGTATGTCTCGATTCTGAAATGAAATGTTTCATATTCATTTATTAAACTTAAATCTTAATAGCAAAGGTTTTACATATTGTTTTAAACAATATACTTTACAAGTACATTACATGTCCAGTGGGTGCTCTGGTGCTTTTGAAGGTATGACACATTTCTTTGACATTATAGGTCATTAACCAATCACAGCCCCTCCTTTCGGATTGCATGTTCAGCAAACCACCAGCAGAATTCCCTTTTTCCCATTCACTGTGTCGACGGTACTTGTAAAATGTATAACTTAAAAAGTAACGGAGCACCCACTCTGGAAAATGTATGTGCTTGTAAAAATATTTTTGGGTCACACTGGCACGGAATCTCTCCATATTAGGCATTATTAGTATTCTTTTGACAGAAAGTCACCCGTACGGTGTCCATATTAGAACAACATCACACTCTGGCTTTAGAATGCTTCAGACGCTTAAGTTTGTGGCCTTGGTCTCTCACTAGGCAGGCACCTCACGTGTTGGCCTGTTTGATTGATTGCCTTCCGCAAGAGTTTTATGACCCCTGCATGGGCATAATAAGCAATGGTGATGCAGCAGGTCTCTGCTTTAAGAGTCTGACAACTTCATCTGCGTGACATAATAGGCAATTGAAGTGAAGGATGAGATGGGGATGGTGTGTGTCTGTTAGCACTTTCTTTAGCCATGTGTTTTGTGTCTGTGTTGGAACCTTCCACAAGCATTTCGCTACGCTCGCAATAACATCTGTTAACCATGTGTATGTGACCAATAAATTTGATTTGATTTGTTGCCATGTGTTTTGGTGTGTGTGTGAACACCTTTTGTAGCTATGTGTTAGCTAAAATGTGTTTTGTGTATGTCTGTGTGTGTTGTGCATGTCTGTGTTTTGTGAATGTATTTGTATATTAGCCCATTTTGTAGCCCGTGTGTTTGTCTGCGTGTACATCAGAGGGGGTGCGCTCACCTCATACCAACATCAAGAAAAGTGGTATGAGTCTACGAAGTGGTTCCATCACACGGGTTGACATCTCAATGTGCTGCAATACCTGAACATTGATTCTGCCTTGTTAGCTAGCAAATAGATCCAAGTTGGCTAAACTTGAAATGTAATGTTCAGCTGGCTTGTGCTTTAGAGATTGTTTATTTTCTATAATGCCTGCTACAAGAAGTTAGTCATTATTACTGAATCTGCATTATGCATGATACTGTTCAAATTTTCATAGACAGACTTAAGTCAGGTCAGTGATTATTGCAAAAAAGCAGGTTAAACTTTACTGAACAAAAAATATAAGCGCAACATGTAATGTGTTGATTCCATGTTTCATTACATTTACATTTACATTTAAGTCATTTAGCAGACGCTCTTATCCAGAGCGACTTACAAATTGGTGCATACACCTTTCATGAGCTGAAATAAAATCCCCATAAAATATCCCAGACATTTTCCAGAAGCACAAAAAGCTCATCTTCCCAATTTTTGGCACAAATTTGTTTACATCCCTGTTTGTGAGCATTTCTCCTTTGGCAAGATAATCCATCCATCTGACAGGTGTGGCATATCAAGAAGCTGATAAAACAGCATGATTATTACACAGGTGCACCTTGTGCTGGGGACAATAAAAGGCCACTCTA
The DNA here is from genome assembly GCF_023373465.1 of Oncorhynchus keta. Classification (NCBI taxonomy): domain Eukaryota; kingdom Metazoa; phylum Chordata; class Actinopteri; order Salmoniformes; family Salmonidae; genus Oncorhynchus; species Oncorhynchus keta. Next base: position 17,935,935 of record NC_068433.1, read on the forward strand.
AAATGTGCAGTTTTGTCACACAACACAATGTCAAAGATGTCTCACGTTTTGAGGGAGTTTACAATTGCTGACTGCAGGAATGTCCACCAGAGCAGTTGCCAGAGAATGTAATGTTCATTTCTCTACCATAAGCTGCCTTCAATGTCGTTTTAGAGGATTTGTCAGTACGTCTCCTCAGTGTGTGTATGCCCTCCCATGGCTGCGCCCCCGCCCAATCATGTGAAATCCATAGATGTACTTCAATTAACACATTTTCTTATATGAACTGTAACACGGTAAAATAGTTGAGATTGTGCATGTTGCGTTTATATTTTTGTTCAGTATATTTTGGTAAAAGAATACAATTATTCGTGGGTCTTATGGTTGTGGAAGGCTTATATTTCACAAGATTGCAATTCATCAGATTATAGCTGACTGTTTGAAATGCTATATGTTTTACTTTTAATTGTACAACAAAGCTTATTTAGAGAAAAGCATTTTACAAAATTGAGATATATATTGTGAATCACCCATAAAAAGTCAAGATATGATTTTTAGGCCATATCACTCAGACCTACACAGTGTACATCTATATCTGAACATATATCTGAACAAGTACACTGGGGTTTTCATTTTAATGACTCAGTATTGCATAATTTTCAGCATGCTCCTATTGGATTGGTCATTGGAAGAGCCGCTACAGTAGCTGATGTCTTATTCAGATCTACAAGACAGGTTTAGGTTTTGTTGTGTACATAGAAACACCCATATTAACTTTACTGTAAACACTGCACTGTATTCACATGATTATTGCAGCCCAAGACTTCCCCGCTATGTGGCGTTTTATAAATCGGTGGCAATGTAATGTAAACATGCATGAGGAGAGTTTATTTTTATGTCTGGAAGGCACATAATGTCCTAGAATCTATTAATTCAGTACGTCAGGATGTGCATATGACCGTACCTTCTGGGTCCCTCTAAGGGGAGCCAAGGTTATTAACACAGTAATGTTTTGTAGGGACTGAGAGAGAACTGACTCAGAGGAGCCCAACCCATGTTATGGGATAGATTTCTCTCCCAATAATTGAACTTCATGTGAACTACATGTCATATTCAAAAGAAAAGTGTTTGTGTGTATTTGTGTATGTTCGTGTGCATTTGAATGCGTCTGTTTTGATTTTTCTCAACCTAAGCAAATCTTCCACTTTGGAGGTAGGTAATTTTTAGCATATATTTCCCTCATATCTGGGGCCATTTCCCCTTCATTCCATTCTAATCCAATCCGAACAGTGTCTCCAATGAGCCTGGTCAATTTCAGCTCCTGAACTATGAAGCCAGGAAATTAATTCCATAGATTGGTGGTATTGACCCAGTATGAGTCGTATGGCCACCCATTATGATACACTCCATTGCTCCTCAGTGGAATAGACTGGATGGTGGCTCCAGTATTTGATCTTATACTTCACTTCCATGGTGGTAGGAGAGTGACATGATGAGTTCATAATGAAGGGCAATGACGATATCCTTCTGTTGATTTATGTAGTCTGGGTGATGTATATTATCACACTTCACTGATCATTTTGGGGAGTTTTTCTGCAGAAAGAATGAATATCGTTGTCTGAAATATCCCTTAACTCAGAGGTCTACAATCCAAACAAATGTTGAAAATGTATAATTTCCGGGGCGTTCCTAAACCCTGGTCAGCCCTCCATGGGGGTGTCTGTATTCCTGGAGAGCAGTGGTGATGGCAGGGCTTTGACAGGTTGAGCGGTGATGAGCTGCCCTTGCTCTCCCCTGAGATGGATGGCACTGCACGGCAGTCAGAATGCATTAAGAGTGGCCCTGGAGCACGGAGGAATCTGAACTCTGTAGACACCTCGTGTGTGTGTGTGTTTAGTTGGTGATGGGGCTGTTTTGCACTGACTCGTGGTGGGCCTATTTCTTTATAGCAGGAGCAAAACAGGCGCAACTATAAAAGAGCCCTACAGTGGAGGTGTCATAATACCCATAAAACCTAGCAGACAGGGAAATGGTTTCAATTGTTTTTCCACCATTCATTTTTCCAATGGGGATTTTAGAAACACTTAAAATAAAGGCTGTGTTTCGTGTTAGCCTACAGACCCGGGTTCGATCTCGGGCTGTGTCGCAGCCGGCCGCGACCGGGAGACCCATGAGGCCGCGCACAATTGGACCAGCACCGCCTGGTCAGGGGAGGGTTTGACCGGCTGGGATGTCCTTGTCCCATCGCTTTCTAGCGACTCCTGTGGCAGGAAGGGCGCATGACCGCTGACACGGTCGCCAGTTGTACGGTGTTTCCTCCGACACATTGGTGCAGCTGGCTTCCGGGTTAAGCGAGCAGTGTGTCAAGAAGCAGTGCTAATTTATTCATTACTACATTTAGCTAACATTAGATAGTTAATCAAGAGATTCTTACCTTTGCCTCGATTCGGCAGTCTTGTCCAGATAGTCATGACATTTGCAGTTATTTATGATAGTCACAATAACAGCTAATTATCATTACATTCGTCGGAGGGGGTAAATAATGGCGAGTATATTGATGAGTCACCTAGTCCTGGAAAGATTTACACGGTTATCAAAATGTCATGCCAGGGTAAGCCTACACAAAACATAGACCTTTATAAGTTTTTCTAAAAACTTATAGTGGTTATTATGACTGATACTGGGGTACATTTTGACATACCTTTTGACATTTTTTCTATACAATTCTATTTGATATTTTAGCAACAAAACAAAACATGCACATACAAACGACGACGTCATACAAACGTCAACCTGCCCGGACCCACTAGCCGTCACCCCTATCTCCCACGGCCATATCATTTTCCGCCACATGGCCTCAAACTGCATTTTGTTTCTCTCCGTTGCCCACACACTTGCTAGATGACAGTAAAGCATTTGACCTTTCCATTGCGTCAACGACGGAGGATTGGTTGATTTCCAATAGATTTTCATACCATCCACAACATGGGAGAGGAAGTTCAATACAGGCTTGACCGATGTACCCTAATCATTGACCCCTGTCCATTTTATGTCTGGCATGTAGTTTGTTGCAGAACAAAATCTATTGACCATGGCCATATGACATAATGGCCTGTTACATGTTGTTAAGACCCACAGTTAATGGCATCAATATGGATGATTTCTTTGCCCTTCAACACCCATAGACAATGCTAAACGTTTAACTTCGCTTCCCGAGGGAGCGTCCAATTCAATTGAGAGGCATCCTCTCGACACAGTACTAAAATGAAACAAAGCTTTGGCTGAGCTCAATAGTAATATATGCAATGCAGAATTCGGGTACTGTACACTTTTCTACCTGTCAAGTTAAACTCATGCATTGTTTATGATCGTGAAATCACGGAAACACAAACTCCTAGGTGATGTATACTAGCCTTATACATGCCATGTTTGGTCTGTTTCTTGGGACATTCCCTATGGAAGATTGTGACTGATTGTTAACTAGAGCATATTACCAAAATGGCCGACACTGATCAATACATAAGTCCCCCAAAAATGGATGTGTTAAATAGCTACCTTCATAATTACTTTGACGTAGCCTACCCATTCTATTTACAGTAGGGAGGTGCTGTATTAGTTATGCTGATGAGTAGTTTATTGTATCGCTTCGTCAGCCATTACATCACATGGCTGTCTGATAAATTGTCAGCTCGTCACCTGGAGGTCCTCGACTTAGTCTTGTTGATTTGAAGGTTTTCCAACAGCATTGTGCACATATAAGGCACTAGAAAAACTGTTAGGAAATGTTTATTCAAATTGACTGTCAAATCAATACAATTTCAGCACAACGTCAGAAGATGCAGTCCAAGCCGAAGTCATCAAACCTCAAAGGTGATCTAATGTTTGGCTGTACGTCCCGTGCCGTATGTAGATCCGACTGGGAGAGATGGGCACCATCTAATTTCATAATCTCAGACGATGCCCATCTTTCTCATTCATTTGGGATTGAGGTGTATACCTAGATGTAGGTAGGCCCTACACAACAGAGGGAGCGAAACATTGACTCATCACAACATTAGTCCACTTCTGAGGTCTGTAAATGTATGATAAACTTGTATGTTAGTGTGAACTATCCCATTTACCATCATGAAGATCCAATCAGAGCCAACCAACTACAGTATTTGTTGACAAGGATGCACTCTGGATTACTGCCCAGTCCCACATCCTTCATTTTGTGTGACATTTACTGTATAGAAGGTTTTCACATGGGCAATCGGCTAAAACATGGCTGCTGTTTCATTGTCATGAAGTCACCAGTGTCATTAATCATCCGGTTGTCCCTGAGTGTCTACGGGAAGCGTTTGTAACTGAATTAGGCTGACGGCAGATAACAATACGACACACAAACTGCTGACAAACCTTGGCCAAAAACGTTCCCTGTCACCCTCTGAATGGGCATCTTACTGAAATGAGGACAAGAAAGCCAGACATCAAAAGTAATTAGTTTTAGCCTAGCTTTTGCATCGCAATTTTCGGTAAGCGGTGGTGAAGGTGGTGTCTAATGGAAATGGTCTTGAGCCGTCTTGTATTAACCCTAATAAGAGAGGTGCATACACCAATTATGCAATACGAGTGTGTTGCTCGCAAATGAGTCTAACTAATGGCAAGAAAGTTAGTCAGCAGTCAGTGTTAGTATTGAAGTGCCCTGTCTATCATCTATGGGTGAATCAGTACCAATCTCTATCATAGGGAACTGATAACGTGAGTGACTTATGTCCTTCTGTCGATCACATGGCAATCATTCACTTCCACTTTAAGCCCAGGAGGTGACTGACTGAACAATGTGACGTAATGCACACTCCACCTGCATTAGCCTTGGTATTAGTCATATGTGGAAAACAGTGGGCACGGTGAGATGTTTGTGTTAGTAATGGCATTACCCATTAGCTCTGTTACATGAGGAGATAGCATTGTTTTAGCATTACCCATTCACTCTCAGTTACATGAGATTAGGGCTCGGTCGGTCATAGAATTTTGTCAGACGGTTATTGTCATGCAAAAGCCTGCTGGCCTCACGGTAATTGACCGTTAATTAACATATAAATGTTTAGCATCTCCAGGCCTCTACTCATACAAGCCGCTGATGTGTGTCTTTGCAACATCTACATTAAAAGTCTAATAAATAAATATTGTGATATGGAGAAAATGTATTTCAGAAAAACAGAATATGAGTTGGCCTACTGTATGTTATCTGGCTATGCGCCATTCCATAGGCTGTAAGCTTGTTCTTTTAGCGGATAAGATAATACTTAAATCCCATGCCTTTATTTTACAGTGCCTTCGTAAAGTATTCAGACCCCTTGACTTTTTCCACATTTTGTTAGTTATGGCCTTATTCTAAATTTGATTAAATAAACAAAAATCCTCATCAATCTACACACAATACCCCATAATGACAAAGTGAAAACTGGTTTTTAGACACTGACCTGGAGTTCCCAGTTGTCTTGAAAGCTCCATAAATCCAGAGATGTCAGAATTCGATGACAAAATTAGCCTTGAACCTTCCTGTTCACGTGAGCACAGCACAACAAGGTGATTCCAAAACGGTCTTGTTTGCTGCCGCATAAATGATGTAACATGCCAGGGAGACATGCATACTGTAGCTAAGAAAGTAATACTAAGTGTATGTTGTGTAGTAAGCTGTTAGTAGCCCACGTGCCTCACCCTAATCATTTAACTTTCCCCTCATAATTTTGCCTGCCTTTCTGACTTGGTGGTGCACGTGTAGCTTATAGCCTGTTTTAGAGAAATGTTATTGAATATTGTAAGAGCTTCATTGTCTGCTTATATGCCCCCTTTATTTATCCTACGGTTCTGACTTGGTGTACAAGGTCAATACTGTAAGAACAACCCATGTTCTGAATTCTGTCACTGTACATTTCAAAAGTGCTGAACAAGTAGTTTTATTGACAATGTCCATCCAAGCTTGCTCATTAATGTCTTAATCTAAATTACGGAATACCTCTGATCTGCGCGTCGTCCCCTTATGCCATAGTTTGTACATCTCAATTGTCAGTAGAAACCACATTTGTTTTAAGCAAGTCAGCCATATCAGCTATGTTTTTTAAAGGCAGTAAATTATGCTGAATTAACTGTTTCACTGGTAGACAAGGCTCTGCTGATAGCCATGTGTAGTGGTGGTAAGTGTTGGGACTGCTATTGGGACTCAGTTTGTGGGCACCATTTGTCACCTTTTATGGTCAAATTAATATATTGTTTAGTGTCTTTGCTGGTATGCATCTAATTTGTATTTTTTTCCCCCCACCAAGTTTTACATGCTAAAATCACCACAGCCTATGTGCTTAAAAGGAGATTACTGTGACTCAACGGTTCCATATCATTTTATTGCGGTCATGACTCATGACTGCTGGAGTGGTGGTAATACGGTCATTGCAACAGCACTACATGAGATAGCATTGTATTAGCGTTACACGTTAGCTCTCAGTTACATGAGGAGATAGCATTGTGTTACCATTAGCGCTCTGTTGCAGGTCTAAGAGCTGTGTGGGAGATTGGAGGGCATGAGGAAACAGCGTTCCTGTTCGTGTTAGCATTAACTGCTAGCTCTGTTACACTCCTTAGCTCTGTTTGGGGTTGTCATTTTCAGCAGGTAAGCCATCTCTCAGGTATTGGCTGACTATGAATAGGGAAGCAGGCTACACCTTGACAGGGTACCATGATGTTACCGCTAATGTTCATATCGATGACACTGCTCGCTCACGGTTCACCTGTCACTGTTATTGACTGGCTTTAATCAGATTGGTGGTAATGGCTTTGCAATGTGACTGACAGAACATAGTCTGAAGACGACTAAAAGATGACTACCTATCCCTTTTTCATGATACTGTTTGTGTTTACATATAGTACCAGTCAAAGGTTTAGACACACCTACTCATTCAAAAGTTTTTCTTTATTTTTACTATTTTATACATTGTAGAATAATTGTGAAGACATCAAAACTATGAAATACAATTTGTGGAATCATGTAGTATCCAAAAAAGTATTCAACAAATCACAATGCCAATTGTGCAAAGCTGGCATGGCTACTTTGAAGAATCTCAAATATAACATATATATTTTGATTTGTTTAACACTTTTTTTGGTTACTATATGATTCCAAATGTGTTATTTCATTTTGATGTCTTCACTATTATTCTACAATGTATAAAATAGTCCAAATAAAGAAAAACCCTTGAATGAGTAGGTGTGTCCAAACTTTTGACTGGTACTGTACATACAAACCCATGAAGCTTATATTCTGTCATTCAAGTATACTCAATATGGTTGTTTGAATGATTGTGTGAGCACTGAGCAGGTGTTGGAGAATGTATTGCTGTTTTCAGGCATTGGCTCTCTGATGGTTCCTCAGCGATATGCTTAATACAATTCAAGAATTGGATAGCGCCTTTTAGGCTATAGGGTATGGCATGCGCCACTTCATGTGGGTGTGGAGGCCGATGTGTGATCCGTACACTGCTGTGGGTGGGATACGTGTTGGGAGTTGGATGGTGCGATTCCAGCAACCAATTGGTGTCTGGGTGCATCGCGCGTGCGCACACAGAATACACACAACCAGGGGCCTTTGAGGACGACCACCTAAAAAGCAAACCTGCACTCTGACAGGTTGAAAGCACTGCAAGCCGCTATTAGCACCTGTATTTCAACCCAGTGCATTTAGAATATCAGATGCATATACTGTAAGGAATAATCAGCCAAGGAGTCGACTGTACATCAGTCTGGAGTGAAACACAATCACTGCCTCATTGCCTGCGTCCGTTATGGGTCCGCTGTCAAACGACCACCCCTTATCACTGGCAAACACTCCCTAAAGCACTTCTGAGAGCAGGCCATTCTAATCGGCCTGGCCCAGGTATCCTGGAAGGATATTGACCTCATCCCGTCAGTAGAGGATGCCTGGTTGTTCTTCAAAAGTGCCTTAAATAAGCATGCCCCGTTCCAAAAATGTAGAACTAATAACAGATATAGCCCATGGTTCACTCCAGACTTGACTGCCCTTGACCAGCACAAAAACATCCTGTGGCTCACTGCACTAGCTTCAAATAGTTCCTGCGATTTGCAACGTTTCAGGGAAACAGGTCCTAAATGATATCATAACTACCATCAATAAAAGAAGTACTGTGCAGCCGTCTTCATCAACCTCGCCAAGGCTTTCGACTCTGTCAATCACCGTATTCTATTCGGCAGACTCAACAGCCTTGGTTTCTCTAATGACTGCCTCACCTGGTTCACTAACTACTTCTCAGATAGAGTTCAGTGTGTCAAATTGGAGGGCCTGTTGTCCGGACCTCTGGCAGTCTATGGGCATGCCACAGGGTTCAATTCTCGGGCAGACTCTTTTCTCTGTATATATATCAATGATGTCGCTCTTGCTGCGGGAGATTATTTGATCCACCTCTACGCAGACGACACCATTCTGTATACATCTGGCCCTTCTTTGGACACTGTGGTGACAAACCTCCAAACAAGCTTCAATGCCGTACAACACTCCTTCCGTCGACTCCAACTGCGCTTAAACGCTAGTAAAACTAAATGTATGCTCTTCAACCGATACCTGCCCGCCCGCCCAGAATCACTTCTCTGGACGGTTCTGACTTAGAACATGTGGACAACTATCAATACCTAGGTATCTGGCTAGACTGTAAACTCTCCTTCCATACTCACATTAAGCATCTCCATTCCAAAGTAAAATCTAGAATTCCTATTTTGCAACAAAGCCTCCTTCACTCATGCTGCCAAACATACCCTTGTAAAACGGACTATCCTACCGATCCTTGACTTTGCGATGTCATTTACAAAATAGCCTCCAGCACTCTACTCAGAAAATTGGATGCAGTCTATCACAGTGCCATCCGTTTTGTCACCAAAGCCTCATATACTACCCACCACTGCGACCTGTATGCTGTCGTTGGCTGGCCCTCGCTACATATTTGTCGCCAAACCCACTGGCTCCAGGTCATCTGAGTCTTTGCTAGGTAAAGCTCCGCCTTATCTCAGCTCACGGGTCACCATAGCAACACTCATAGCACGCGCTCCAGCAGGTATATTTCACTGGTCATCCCCAAAGTCATCACCACTTTTGGCCGCCTTTCCTTCCAGGTCTCTACTGCCAATGACTGGAACGAATTGCAAAATCACTGAAGTTGGAGACTTATATCTCCCTCACTAACTTTAATTGTCAGCTGTCAGAGCAGCTTACCGATCGCTGCAGCTGTACACAGCCCACCTGTAAATAGCCCATCCAACCAACTACCTACCTCATCCCCATATTTGTTTTTTCTACTCTTTTGCACATCGGTGTTTATGCTTGCACATCCTCATCTGCACATCTATCACTCCAGTGTTAATTTTGTTAAAATGTCATTACTTCGCTACTATGGCCTACCTCCTTACTTAATTTACACACACTATGTACAGATTTCCTATTGTATTATTGACTGTGCATTGGTTATCCCATGTGTAACTCTGTGTTGTTGTCGTTTTTGTCAAAGTGCTTTACTTTATCTTGGCCAGGTCGCAGTTGTAAATGAGAACTTGTTCTCAACTGTCCTACCTGGTTAAATAAAGGTGAAAATGTAAAAAAAACTGGAGATGGACTGAAGTCAAGTAACGATGTGCTCAAAAGTGCACCAGATAAATCATCGCCATGACAACCCGATGATCGATGACCTCGTCAATCCTTTTGACTCGGGCGAGCTCTCGCCCACTTTGAGAAATAAAATAATGAATGCCCATAATTCATGTAAACTCGGCTGTCGAGATTTTAAATTTCTATTAGTCCTCATCCTGAAGCTCTACATCTCATCTTCACCCTGCTTAGGTAATAGTATGCAGGAAGCACCTCAAATAAAGTGGAGATGGATTACTCTCCTGTAATCTCAACTCTCTGAACACCTTAATGCATATCTGAAACATGTGAAGATACTCTCTTGCAAATAGCCATCTCCAGAGCCAAAGAGGATATCGCATTGTGAAAATGTCAAATATAAATGACATTCAAATATACCAGCTCAACTCTGACCTCCTCCATGAAAACGAATTGGGTTCAACATTTGTATTTGTTTAAACTAATTGGATTGAACAGTAGAGTAGAGGAGGGAGAGAGTGAAAACATATTGCCTTGGAGATTGGGACCGCTCTTTTATAGAAAATACAAATACATAACGTTTTCCCTGCTAGCGTTTTGATAGTTTACTTAGTTGTGTTTGTGTTCATGATCGTAGAATTTGTTTTACTGCTGGAGTGTTATTACCCTCAATTTCAAAGTTTACACCTCAAAGTTTACACCTCAATGTTTACACCTCATTGTTTACACCTAGAGCCAGATGTCAGCAGAAATGATTCATTGTAATGCACAATTATCACCGGCACATGTGTCATCAATTAGTGTTCTTGGCATGATTTGAGGTGTCCGTTTGACGACACAGTATGAATTAATGGGCCAAGCGTACTCATTTCCTATATTATCGTCGTCTATATTGTCGTAGGAATATAAATGTTTTGGAGTTGTGCCTTTTAGAGCTGGTTGTACTGTAACATGCTGACCTGAAATGGTGGGCTCTGTGACAGTGTTTAGCAGCATGACTTGGTGTGATAATGGAAACTGACAAAGGTTATGGCTCCAGGGTCCAGGATGGCGTCAGGTGGGGTTGTGCTAATTACAGATAGACTGGAGCAGGTGCTACTAGGATGGGCGTCCAACCGGTCCTGCTGCCTTGTCTGTGTCCACACTACCCAGTCCCACATATCCACAGGGCCATGATGGGCGAATGAGGTCTAATAAACTGCTTGAGATAGAAATTCACTAACCTTGAATGTTAGGGGGGGGGTAAACAATATCTGACCTAGGACCAGTGATTAAGGTCAACTCCCATAAACCCAAAGTGTGCCCTGACAGATTTGTGCTAATTTCAACAGTGTGAAATATTAAAGGCTCCCATCCCTATGGCTTTAACTAATCCACATTGCCCTGAAGCTGCAGGAGGCCCATAGGTGGATAGGTTGTAATGCATAGTCCAATGGCTCTGCACTGTACTGCCCTTTAAAGGGAAGAAAGCATTTTTTGGAGGTCATGTTTGTCAGTGATTGATGATGATGTGATGTGTCAACTATCATGGGGCAACGTGCCCACTTATGTATTCAGCAAGGGTACCATCTGGTAAAGTGCCCTTTTGCCATTGACATCACATATTTTAGTCTTTACTAAACTATGTGAGTTTGACAGGAGTACATAGCAGGATTGGCAGCCTTCACTAACATGTTACTTGTCCTTCTCACACCTAACTACACTGAACAAAAATATAAACGCAACAATTTCAAAGATTTTACTGAGTTACAGTTCATATAAGGAAATAAGTCAACTGAAATTAGGCCCACAAGACTGGGAATACAGATATGCATCTGTTGGTCACACATACCTTTTTAAAAAAAAGGTAGAGGCGTGGATCAGAAAACCATTCCGTATCTGGTTTGGCCACCATTTGTCTCAAGCAACACAACACATCTCCTTCGCATAGAGTTGATCAGGCTGCTGATTGTGTCCTTATGGAATTTTGTTCTACTCCCCCTCAATGGCTGTGAGAAGTTGCTGAATATATTGACTGGAACTGGAACACGCTGTCGTACACGTCAATCCAGAGCATCCCAAACATGCTCAATGGGTAACATTTCTAGTCAAGTATGCAGGCCATAGAAGAACGAGGACATTTTCAGCTTCCAGGAATTGTTTACAGTTCCTTGCGACATGGGGCCGTGCATTATCATGTTGAAAGATGAGGTGATGGCGGCGGATGAATGGCACAACAATGGGCTTCAGGCTCTTGCCATGGTATCTCTGTACATTCAAATTGCCATCGATAAAATGCAATTGTGTTTGTTGTCCATAGCTTATGCCTGCCCATACCATAAACCCACCGCCACAATTGGGCACTGTGTTCACATTTTATTTACATTTTTTTAATTTTACCATTATTTAACTAGGCAAGGCAGTTAAGAACAAATTCTTATTTTCAATGACGGCCTAGGAACAGTAGATTAAATGCCTATTTAGGGGGAGAATGACAGATTTCTACCTTGTCAGCTCGGGGATTTGAACTTGCAACCTTTTCGGTTACTAGTCCAACTATCTAACCACTAGGATACCCTGCCGCCCCATTGTTGACATCAGAAAACCGCTCGCCCACACGACGCCCTACACGTGGTCTGCGATGTGAGGCCGGTTGGACGTACTGCCAAATTCTCAAAAATGACGTTGGAGATGGCTTATGGTAGAGAAATTAACATTTAATTCTCTGGCAACAGCTCTGGTGGACAGTCCTGCAGTCAGCACGGCAAGGTACTGTGTGACAAAACTGCACATTTTAGAGTGCATTTTATTGTCCCCAGCAAAAGGTGCACCTGTGTAATGATCATGCTGTTTAATCACTTTCGTGTTATGCCACACCTGTCAGGTGGATGGATTATCTTGGAAAAGGAAAAATGCTCACTAACAGGGATGTAAACAAATGTGTGCACAAAATTTGAGAGAAATAAGCTTTTTGTGAGTATGGAACATTTCATTTATTTTATTTCAGCTCATGAAACATGGGACCAACACTTAACATGGTGTGTTTATATTTTTGTTCAGTGTACATACACACAGACACTTCATACAGTAGACCTTTAATCCTTCCTTTTTTTCTCACTCACACACTCACACACACACACACACACACACAGATGAGCACCCACTAATCTAAGCCGTCTGCTCTGTTCCATGACAACGCAAACAACCCTAACGCATGCCCGCACCCAGTGCCTCCAGCGTCCTCAGAAGGCCGTTGTCTTAATTGGGCTGTAATTAGAAACAGCAGGTTGCAGACCTGTTTGGAAACAGGCATCTGTGCCATGGCATATTAGGGGCCTGCGTGCTTTCACCAACTGCTGCTCAGGCAAGCACTGTAGCCTACTGGGATGCTCCGTTTATCCTCAACTGATTCTAGATCAGTTCACCTTACACCCGTACACCGGTCCTGCCTGATCTTCCCATGCATGGGTAAGACAGCCAAGTAGTCCCTGGATCAGTTGATGCGTTGTGTTTACACACTGCTGAGTTGGGCTAGGTGGCATCATTACTTTAAGCAGGCACCTATTATGCTTGTGTTAGGGACTCCATAGTGTGGTTTTTAATTTATATCTTTTGGCAAAGAGGAGCGAGAGGAAAACGTCTTTGTAGAAGGATCACATTTATTGGGTTGCTGCTCTCCTTTTGCTTCCCCTCTGGCTAATTCCTGCCTTAAAACAACTTTTTGGGATTCCTCGATTTCATTCGCCAGTTTTGTTAAACCTTCCCATCATACTGCTGAAAACACTAAAATAGTATTCCCAAGGCACTTCAATTTCACTTCCTCTGAAAGTGGGACTGCTCTGCTTGCAGTTTGAAAAAATAATTAAAAAAGATACAGTGCCCTACTATCCGCTCAATCACTGATTCCCCAAATGACCAAGATGCAAAACCGCCATTACAAATGTACAAGGATTAGTTGGCCGACATGAATACTAAGTGTTTGGATTGGAATCTTGAGACGCACTTTTAAGGTAAGAATATACAGTCAGGATTGTAGGCCTATAGTTTGTGGGGGAGACAGATCTTTTGTCCTTTTGATGGCCCTTTTACTAAGTTTTCCACTATTTATATTGTCTATATCCTTTCATGCCCTCATCTAAGTCTAGTAAAAACAAGTGAGTCAGTTGGTAAGTGTAGTAAAAGCTTTGTGGTTATTTTTGAGAATTTTATTTGAAGAACATTTCCCTCAGATTTTAGGGAGAGCAAAGCTATCTTTAATGGTGGGGGTGTTAAATGCTGATAATGTGTTTTGTAGATTATACGGGTACATTTATGGACATTTATGTTCCGGTTCTCATTCCACGACACTAAGAAATTGTATTTCATGACTCAGATGATGAGTCAGATCTCTTGATTTAAAATTGAATGGGTGAACATTCCCTAACACAGTTCTCACAGCAAGATTATCATGTGGAGTAATATAGTGAAGGACAACGATGCATATTCTCTCACTGTTCATCCTTGCAAATAACTGGCTGATGGAGGAAACCACAACATATGGAAAATGTGGGATCAGGTGGACACTTGACCCAGTGCTTGAAGATCTGGACTGTGCAGATGACCTCTGTCTTGTTGCAAGTCCTCATCAGAACATGCAGGCAAAAACTCAAAAGATGGCAGACATCACACGAATGGCAGGCCTCAACATCAACATTGAAAAGACAAAAGGCATGAGAATGAACGACAAAATCAACACACCAATCAACGTCAACAACACTGCCCTGGAAGAGGTGGACGAGTTCATTTTGGGAGCAAGGTGACCAAATGTGGCGATTCCATGAGTGATGTGACCGCCAGGCTCAGTAAAGGGAATCAGGCCTTTGCCATGTTAAGACCTGTATCGAGAGCCAAGATATATCAGCCTACCACTCAAAATATGCATCTTCAAAAGAAATGTCATCAGCGTTCTCCGATATGGGTCAGAATGTTGGAAAATCACAGCTTTATTAACACAAACTGGAAACATTTCAAAACAAAGCACTGAAGAATCCTGTGGATGTGCTGGCCAAATAATATAATGACTATGGCTGGGACATGTATGCAGATTACCACCGGATCGCACACCATTTGATTGTCCTATCCTGGACACCAGATGGGAGGCGAAAGCCAGGATGCCCAAAAGAAACATGGAAAAGTACAATCGAAAAGGAGATAGTGTGGCCTGATCTGCAGAACCCTCAGCAAGAAGCCTTCAGACCTGAAGCAGTGGCGCTCTCTTGTGGCCGCCTTATGTGCCTCAAGGCATGAAGAGGATTAATTAAGTAATATAATGAAGAGTTTATCTTGACTCTTGTAGAATGACATGAACAAGCTGAGAGTATACATCGTGGCTCTGACCTTAGGACCTTTTGGCCATATTGACAATATGTTATTTAGCTGAGAATCTTTCAGTATGGTATTTCTCTTGTCCTTTGGTCCGGAGTCCAAATTGGAGATTTTTGGTTTCAACCCTGTGTCTTTGTGAACGGATGATCTACACATGTGTATTTCCCATCATAAAGCATGGAGGAGGAGGTGTTATGATGTCGGGGTGCTTTGCTGGTGACTCTGTCTGTGATTTATGTAGAATTCAAGGCACACTTATCCAGCATGTCTACCACAGCATTCTTTAGCGATACACCATCATGTCAGTTTTGGGCTTAGTGGGACTATCATGACCCAACACACCTCCAGGCTTTATAAGGACTATTTTACCAAGAAGGAGAGTGATGGAGTGCTGCATCAGATGACCTCCCCTGACTTCAACCAAATTGAGATGGTTTGGGATGAGTCCGACTGCAGAGTGAAGGAAAAGCAGCCAAAAAGTGCTCAGCATATGTGGGAACTCTTTCAAGACTGTTGGAAAAGCATTCCAGGTGAAGCTGGTTGAGAGAATGCCAATAGTGTGTAAAGCTGTCAAGGAAAAGGGTGGCTATTTGAAGAATCCTCAAATATAAAATATATTTTGATTTCTTGAACACTTTTTTGGTTACTACATGATTCTGTAATTGTTATGTCATAGTTTTTATGTCTCAGTATTACTCTACAATGTAGAAAATAGTAAAAATAAAGAAAAACCCTTGAATGAGTAGGTGTTCTAAAACTTTTGACCGGTAGTGTAATACCAAAAATATGAGTCATTACTGATAAGGTTTAGTTGAATGAGGTTCAATTAATCAGCTTTGTTCCGTTGTAGATTTGTCCCAAATGGCACCCTAATCCCTACAAAGTGCACTACCTTTGACCAGAGCCCTATGGGTCCTGGTCAAAAGTAGTGCACGATATAGGGAATAGGGTGCCATTTGGGACCTAAACCATGTCTGACACAGTAGAATGAAGGTGAGATACAGAAGAGACACATGTTGAGTCAGTCAACTCATTGAGCATGATGGAATGAGACCGCTTTCCATTCTCTGCTTGTACATTGGAAACTGTGATAACTGCCAGAGCGGAGCTAGATTTTAATGGCGTTTCTGAAAACGTCTCTGAAGCCTATAGCTCCATCTGTTGTCCAAACATCAGCACTACACCACAGTTGCGACTGGCGGCTGTTACGGTTGTCCCCATAGCCTCTCTAGACATCTATCGAAGTTGGGGAGGATTATATATGTAATGGCTGTGTTCCGCATGAATTACTGTAGTTCACATTGGATGCAACGTTAATCCTGGTAGTTTGCTACATTATTATTCAGTAATATTACAGTCTGAATTTGTTTTGAGAATTGTATCTATTGTGGGTAAAGCTGAAGCACTGAAAATGTGAAACACATTCATGTCAAAATGTCCTGGTCCCTGACACGACCCCAGAAAAAATGACTGGGAACATAGCGTGCAAGTGTTAATTACATGTCCTGAGGCATATGCTACATGTACACATGTACTGTATGCCTCAGGACACAGTCTGTTCCAAAATGATTGGCACCCTTGATAAAGATGAAAAAGACTATAAAATAAATAAGACAAATTATTGGCAGCCCTGTTTTCAATACTCTAGTGCTGTCCCCTTGCAAAGATAGTGACACTGTACCTTTGAAATTGGAGAACACGTTGTGAGGTATCTTAGATAATTCTTCCATACATAATCTTTCCAGAGCCGTGATATCCTTCGTCTGCTTTTATGGGCTGCCCTCTTCAATTCAAACCCCAGGTTTTCAATGGGGTTCAAGTCTGCAGACTGAGATGGCCATTGCAAAATGTTGATTTTTGTGGTCCATTAACCATTTCTTTGAGGATTTTGATTAGTGCTTGGGAATGATTAGTGCTTGGGAATGATTAGTGCTTGGGAATGATTAGTGCTTGGGAATGATTAGTGCTTGGGAATGATTAGTGCTTGGGAATGATTAGTGCTTGCTGGAAGATCCACTTGCGGCCCAGTGTCTGCCTCCTGGCAGAGGCAACCAGGTTGTCTAAAAGGTTGTGGTTCACGAACTTCACAAGGGCCCCAGAACCAGGTGAAGCAAAATAGCCTCATAACATCGAAGATCGACCACCATATTTTTGTCATCTGACCACTTGAACGGGAACCAGGGCTATGGTCAGATGTAATGAAAATAGTGCTCTTTGGCCTACCAAAGATGAGCGAGGATGTGACACATGAATCAAATCCTCACTGTCAGTCCATCCACACTCCGTGGCCCGCAGTAAATTCATCAATCGATATCAACTTGTTCTCACACCCTGGGAACATGCTTCTACACCAGTTGTATAATTGATTGGGTGTGTTAACACCTACTTGTAGGTGTTACACAATAGAGGCACATACAGTGCATTCGGAAAGTATTCAGACCCCTTGACTTTTTCCACATTTTGTAACGTTATAGCCCTATTCAAAGAAATAAAAATAATAATTCTCATCAATCTACACACAATGACAAAGTGTAAACTGAAGTATCACATTTACATAAGTATTCAGACCCTTTACACAGTACTTTGTTGAAGCACCTTTGGCAGCGATTACAGCCTCAAGTCTTCTTGGGTATGACTCTACAAGCTTGGCACACCTGTATTTGGTGAGTTTCTCCCATTCTTCTCTGCAGATCCGCTCAAGCACTGTCAGGTTGGATGGGGAGTGTCGCTGCTTGGCTGTTTTTCAGGTCTCTCCAGAGATGTTCGATTGGGCTCAAGTCCTGGTTGGGCCACTCAAGGACATTCAGAGACTTGTCCCGAAGCCACTCTTACATTGTCTTGGCTGTGTGCTTAGGATCGTTGTCCTGTTGGAAGGTGAACCTTTCCCCCCCAGTCTGAGGTCATGAGCGATCTAGAGCAGGTTTTCATCAAGGATCTCTCTGTGCTTTACTCCATTCATCTTTCCTTCGGTCCTGACTAGTCTCCTAGTCCCTGCCAATGAAAAACATCCCCACAGCATGATGCTGCCACCTCCATGTTTCACCGTAGAGATGGTGCCACGTTTCCTCCAGACGTGATGCTTGGCATTCAGGCCAAAGAGTTTCATCAGACCAGAGAATCTTGAGGAACTCTGGAGCTGACGATCAGGTTTTTGGTCACCGCCCCGATTGCCCAGTCGGCCAGCTCTAGGAAGAGTCTTGGTGGTTATAAACTTCTTCCATTTAAGAATGGTGGAGACCACTGTGTTCTTGGGGACCTTCAATGCTGCAGAAATGTTTTGGCATCCTTCCCCAGATCTGTGCCTCAACACAATCCTTTTCTCGGAGCTCGACGGACAATTCCTTCAACCTCATGGCTTGGTTTTTGCTCTGACATGCACTGTCAACTGTGGGACACTTATATAGACAGATGTGTGTGTGCCTTTCCATATCATGTCCAATCAATTGAATTGACCACAGGAGGACTCCAATAAAGTTGAAGAAGCATCTCAAGGATGATCAATGGAATGCACTTGAGCTTCATTTCGATTGTTTTATTATTATTATTTACCTTTATTTAACTAGGAAAGTCAGTTAAGAACAAATTCTTATTTTCAATGACTGCCTAGGAAGAGCGGGGGTCAGCTCAGGGGTTTGAACTTGCAGCCTTCCGGTTACTAGTCCAACGCTCTAACCACTAGGCTTTGTTGAAAGTTCATTTGTGAAATGTCTTTCCTTCTTAACGCATTAGAGCCAATCAGTTGTGTTGTGACAAAGCAGGGGTGGTATACAGAAGATAGCTAGCTCTATTTGGTAAAAGACCAAGTCCATATTATGGCAAGAACAGCTCAAATAAGCAAAGAGAAATGACAGTCCATCATTACCTTAAGACATGAATGTCAGTCAATATGGAACATTTCAAGAGCTTTGAAAGTGTCTTCAAGTGCAGCCGCAAAAACCATGAAGCGCTATGATGAAACTGGCTCTCATGAGGACCGTCACAGGAATGGAAGATCCAGAGTTACCTCTGCTGAAGTGGATACATTCATTAGAGTTACCAGCCTCAGGAAATTGCAGCCCAAATAAATGCTTCACAGAGTTCAAGTAACAGACACATCTTAACATCAACTGTTCAGAAGAGACTGTGTGAATCAGGTCTTCATGGTCAAATTGCTGCAAAGGAACCACTACTAAAGGACACCAGCAAGAAGAGAAACATAAGGAATGGACATTAGACCGTGGAAATGTGTCATTTGGTCTGCAGTCCAAATTGGAGATTTTTGGTTTCAACCTCTGTGTCTTTGTGAACGGATGATCTACGTTTTTGTATTTCCTATCGCAAAGCATGGAGGAGGAGGTGTTATGGTGTGGGGGGGCTTTGTTGGTGAAACTTAACACACTTAACCAGCATGGCTACCACAACATTCTGCAGCATTACGTCATCCCATCTGGTTTGCGCGTGGGACTATAATTTGTGTTTCAACAGGACAATGACCCAACACACCTCCAGGCTGTGTAAGGGCTATTTTACCAAGAAGGAGAGTGATGGAGTACTGCATCAGATGACCTGGCCTCCATAATCCCCTGACTTCAACCAAATTGAGATGGTTTGGGATGAGTCCGACTGCAGAGTGAAGGAAAAGCAGCCAACAAGTTCTCAGTATATGTGGGAACTCCTTCCAAGACTGTTGGAAAAGCATTCCAGGTGAAGGTGTTTGAGAGAATGCCAAGAGTGTGCAAAGCTGTTATCAAGGCAAAGAGTGGCTATTTGAAAAATCTCAAATATAAAGTACATTTTCATTTGTTTAACACTTTTTTGGTTACTACGTGATTCCATATGTGTTATAGTTTTGATGTATTTACTATTATTCTACAATGTAGAAAATAGTAAAAATAAAGAAAAACCCTTGAATGAGTAGGTGTTCTAAAACTTTTGACCGGTAGTGTAGTACTCTCAGTAATTCACGTGAAACATATTACTCATTACTGATAAGGGTTAGATGAACGAGGTTCAATTAATCAGCTTTGTTCCGTCACTATGTCCCAAATGGCACCCCAATCCCTACAAAGTGCACTACTTTTGACCAGAGCCCTATGGGTCCTGTTCAAAAGTAGTGCACTCTATAGGGAATGGGGTGCCATTTGGGGCACAAACAATGTCTGACACAGTAGAATGAACAAGGTGAGATACAGAAGAGCCACACGTTGAGTCAGTCAGCTCATTGAGCATGATGAAATGAGGCCGCTTTCCATTCCCTGCTTGTACATTGGAAACCGTGATAACCGCCAGAGCGGAGCTAGATTTTAATGGGTGTTTCTGAAAGTGTCTCTGCAAATCAAATACGTGTGGCACCCACTGACTGGGTCGTCTGTGCAATGAACTCAACTTCAACACAGCACCTTGCTTTATTCTGACATACTGTTGAACCAAATCGAATCAAAAAACCTCTAAGGAAAAAATCATGTTGTTTCTGTGAAGGCATGTGTTCTCTTTCCTTGATATCAAAATCTGTTTGATTTAGTTTCTTCTAAAAATCATGATAAATCACACAAATATCAAAAAATGTGTAGGAAAAAGATGCAAGGAGAGGGATTTTCCAACTAATTGTGTTCGAACTTGAAATGAAACACTTTGAAGTTTGTGGAAATATGAAAGGAATGTAGGAGAATATAAAACAATAAATCTGATAAAAGATAATAAAAAAATAAAAAAACAACCGTTCTTTTGTATTGTTTTTTGTACCATCGTCTTTGAAATGCAAGGGAAAGGCCATAATGTATTATTCCAGCCCAGGTGCAATTTAGATTTTGGCCACTAGATCTCAGCAGTGTATGTGCAAAGATTTAGACTGATCCAATGAACCATTGTATTTCTCTTCAAAAAAAAATATCAAGACTGCCCAAATGTGTCTAATTGGTTTATTGATAACTTTTCATGTTCAAAAGTGTGCACTCTCCTCAAACAATAGCATGGTATTCTTTCACTGTAATAGCTACTGTAAATTGGACAGTGCAGTGAGATTAAAAAGAATTTAAGCTTTCAGATATGTCTATGTCCTGCGAAATGTTCTTGTTACCTACAACGTCATGCTAATCGCATTAGCCTACGTTAGCTCAACCGTCCCATGGATGTGACACCGATCCCGAAGAGAAAAAACAACACATTAATTTGACTTATGAGCACAGTGTGATTAATAGTCAAGAATCGTTATTCTCTGGCATTTTAGGTAGAGACAGTCGCTTGTGACAGCATGCCATTTTAAAGGTTTACCAGTTAAAACAAGGGGCAGGATTCTGACATGTTATCTCTGCACACAGATGAAGTAAGCCTTACTGCAGATGAAATGACGATGGTCAGATTGATCTAGTGAGGCATCTAATCTTTTTTTATTAATAGAAGGCATTACGGTGTCAAAATAATGACTTTGCCCTTGGAATGATCCTCGCTGGGCTACAGTAGATCAGGAGCAGATGCAATGGAAATGCATTTTTACATTGCTAGTCAGAGGCTACAGTCAACAAGCATCAAGATTTTTTAGGTCCACAGGCTCAGTGGATGGCAGGGTGCTTGAGGTGTCGCCAGAGCTAATGCAACTAAAGAGGTAGCTGCAGACAGCAGTCAAGATAAGATGTGGTTGCCCCTAGACACACTAATCTAAGGTCAGTTTTGTTTTTACCCCCTGATGATTAGGTTAAGGATTTTGGGGAAGATAATCTGATTCCAGATCTGTGCCAACAGGCCACAGTGAAGAGCTTTGAAACGGGATGTACCATTGAAAGTCTTGTTGGCCCAATACTTCTCTGCCACTGATGGGTTGCTTCTCATCCTGCATGTACTATTCTCCATTCTCCTGCAGTTTGGGATTATTGTGAGCCTCGCAGTTATTAATATCAATGCATTTCACTATTTAGGAACTGTCTGTGGTTCCGGGCAGTTAGGAACTGTCTACAGTCCTCAGCAGTTACGAGCTGTCTGTGAAGCTGTTTACAATAAGTTATTTGAAGTGCATTTTCTTAGTTTCTTTTGGGCTGATCTTTTGTCACTTCATTTATTGTATATTGATCAGATGTTGAACCAAGCCTAATCCATTTGCAATGCAAACATTCCAGAATTTAATTTAAGATAAACCTTTAAATCCAAGGGCTTAGTGAAGATATTGTCCAACAAATTACAATCTCTTTCCCACTGCGACCAACGGTCTGAAAAGCACCACTGGAGGCAGAGAAAATACATTTTAAAGTGACAGCAGCCTTACGAAGTAGCCCTATTCCCTACCACAACAAAGCTATCTATTTCTCTGAGCTGGCCAGAGTGGTTTTGGCTGTAATTTAGTTTTCAAGCCCCTGTAGCTCGGACTCTGACTCCTTGAGAGAAACCCAATTGCAATGTAGATCCAGGGCAGCGAACGACACAAAGGACCTCTGACCTCAAGGATGGCCACACTGCCAGGTAGATTTCTATGTTTAGGGGTCTCCATCCTGCTCTTAATCCTTGCTCATGCCATGCTGGGAGTTGTTTTCATCATCCCCAGCCCCACATACTTGCTTCTACCTCAGACTCTTATTTGTCGCAGGCCCCAGAACAGCAATGTTGACACCGAAGAGGAAGGAAGCTGAATAATGGAGTGGGAAGATTGGTACTTGACTGTGGGCGGTTGTGTGGTGAATTGGACCACCAACGTTCTTTGAAAAGACTGCCAAGGGTACTGAGGGTGTGGCAGGGAGAAGTTTTTTAAAATGTTGTTGTGTGAAAGGGAACAGTCGTCGAGAGTGCCAGGGATATTTTTAAGGTGCGAGACCATGTCAGTCAAAAAGGGGCCAGCATTCTGTAGACCTTCAGAATTGCGAGGTCCTTCGTCTTCTCTGACCATCCATAAAGGCTTTTGTGTCCACCGCTAATTGGCAGGCAAAGGGTCTCCTTTAAAAACTTGTAATCACATTTTGAGGGATTCTTTGGAAACGTTTGCCTTTTAAAACACGTCTCTCCTCCTGTACAACCTGTTGATGCTAGATGTCCTATGCTCTCTGCATATCAATCATATTTCTCACAGTCTTTTGTGCGTTTTCGATTACATGTTTCCCATTGATGTTCCCTTGTATTATGAATGTTGTGATTGCAATTACAGGACTCAACGACTGTGATTGATTAAATGAAATTCCGCTTACATAATTGGGATTTTAAAAAAAATACTGGATTACTGTATTGAAGGTAATTCGCAGCAAGGTATGTCATTCCATTGTAATTTCCAGGATCTCATCGCATCCTTTGAAAAACATGTCTATGTTGCATAAAGAATCAGAATACACTGGCAGAATCAGAAAAATAGGTGTCTCCTCACCCATGAATCTGCTTTTTAAAAATTGGTTCCCAGTTTGAGGATTGAAATGGTTCAGATGGACGTAATTCTCAAGTGATTGCCTCGCTTGTAATTGAAATATCTACAGTGGCGGTGGCTGCCTATGGGTTTTCCACTCTCTTTCACAGCATGGGGGCTATGGTTAAAGGAGACCTATTGACTAATGGCAAGCGACACTATTTATGTTTGAGTTCCCTCCGGCCTATTTCTCCCTCGATTCCTTCCCTCTGTGAAAGGGTATCTGTTGAAATAGTGGCCTTACTATTCCCCACAGCGAGTGCCTGGCTCCTGCTCAGAGAGGTCAATTAATCTCGTAGGTGCTCAAATGGTACAAAGTAGCCAGGCAGAGCAGCAGCACTCTCCTCCGAAGCAACTACTTCAGAGAGAAAATGAGGGGGGGGGGATTAAAAACTGTAAAAGGGAGGCACGAGCGCTCGACTCCCCACTTCACACCCTTGTTGAGTGCCCAGCCCACTAAGCCTGGGTGGATAAAAGGGGAAGCAGGGACCAGAGACTGTTGTACTTGCAGCTCATCAGCTCTACTCTGCTCAACTCACAAGCCAGCAACCTGTGATAGCTGTAGCTTCGTCAAAACTAGCAGTAGCGCAGGACTTCTGGATCACTGATCAAGACGGGTACAGGGGGGCAGCATGGGTGCTTTGATGGTCATCTTTTCGCTTCAGAAAGATCAGAGGCGCAAAAGGACAGGTAGGCCACGGTGTGTGTGTGTGTGGTTTGTTTGTTTCTGAGGGGAGGAGGGGACACACAGGACGGTGGACTTTTCTTTAGAACACGTTTTTGTTTGATTCTTAAAGGCACAGTGTAGACATCTGCCATTTTTTTATGTTTTATATAACTCTCTTAGGCAATATATCACAGTTGAATGATATAATGTACAATGCCTTCAGTATTCACTTTTTCCAAATTTTGTTGTGTTACATTTTTTTTTGTCATGGGCCACACACAATAACCCATAATGTCAAAGAGGAATTACCTTTAATTAATTAAGAATTCAAAGCTGAAATGTCTTGAGTCAGTAGGTATTCAACCCAGTTGTTATGGCAAGCCTAAGTAATTTCAGGAGTAAACATTTGCTTAAGTCACATAATAAGTTGCATGGACTCACTCTGTGTGAAATAATAGTGTTTAACATGATTTTTTTACTGACTGCCTCATCTCTGTACCCCACACATACAATTATCTGTAAGGTCCATTAGTCGAGCAGTGAATTTCAAACAGATTCAACCACAAAGATCAGGGAGGTTCTCCAATGCCTCGCAAAGAAGAGCACCTATTGGTAGATGGGTAAAAATAAACGAACATTGAATATCACTTTGGATGCTGTATCAATACACCCAGTCACTACAAAGATACAGGCGTCCTTCCTAACTCAGTTGCCGGAGAGAAAGGACTTTAAAACAGTTACAGAGTTTAATGGCTTTGATAGAAGAAAACTGAGTCTGGATCAACAAAATTGTAGTTACTACACAATACTAACATCAATGACCGAGTGAAAAGAAGGAAGCCTTTACATAATACAAATATTCCAAAAACATTCATCCATTTTGCAATAAGGCAGTAAAGTAATATGCAAAAGATGTAGCAAAGAAATTAACTTTGTCCTGAATACAAAGCTTTATGTTTAGGGTAAATACAACACATCACTGAGTACCACACATATTTTAAAGCATGGTGTTTTCTGCATCATGTTATGGGTATGCTCGTCATCAGCAAGGACTAGGGAGTTTTTTGCGGGGGGGCTAAAAAGAAACGGAATAGAGCTAAGGACAGGCAAAACCCTAGAGGAAAACCTGGTTGTCTGCTTTCCAACAGACACTGGGAGATGAATTCACCTTTCAGTAAGACAATAACCTAAAACACAAGGCCAAATATACCAGTGAGTTGCTTACCAAGACGACATTGAATGTTCCTGAGTGGCCTAGTTACAGTTTGACTTAAATCTGCTTGAAAATATATGGCAAGACTTAAATGGCTGTCTAGCAAAGATCAACTTGACAGAGCTTGAGAAAATAAAAAATATTGTACAAATATTGTACAATCCAGTTGTGCAAAGCTCTTAGAGACTTACTCAGAAAGACGCTCCGCTGTAGTCACTGCCAAAGATGATTCTAACATGTATTGGGAATGCTTCTAAAATTAGATTTCTGTACTTCATTTTCAATGAAACATTTCTAACAACATATTTTCACCTTATCATTCCCATCAGAATCCAAAATATAAGACCGTTTAACTCCATTGTTTGTTAAACGATGTGATTGTAAGCAAACACTGTACAGCTCCAAAACATAGTTAAAACTATAATTGTGATCTCATGGTCAATCCCTGCATCCAAAGCTCTGTCTTTTAATTTGAGAGTGGTTCAATATCTCCAGGCCCATCCCTCATTTGTTTTGTAACATTTAGTTGCTTTGTGCTGTAAGAGAGACTGAATGGACCACTCCCATCCTAAGTCATATTTCATTCAAGTATTGTAATACAGGTTGAAGGTAAAATTAATGGGGGTGCTGGTTAACTCTGTTAGGCAATAGATCACAGTTTGGACAGCTATATGCATTTTAAGCACTTTTCACCAGAACCAGAATGGAGCACATTGACCAGGCAGGCACAATTCCCCTCCGGCATAACATTTTATGAAACGCCATAAAGTCTAAAGCTGAAATGAAGATATGCTATCCTCCAAATTTGATTACTACTCACTGTGCTCAGCATTGTAATGAGCTATTTTATTATTCTAGTCTGTTATTTTGCATCTGTGTTCGTGTCTATCCATATATAAGATTTGAAGTTGAGAGTTCAAACCCAGCCTGAGCTCCAGCTCCTGGGACCATCACGGTGGATGGGAGCGACGATGAATTGGGCCGAGTCACTGAGCGGTAAACGCACAGGCCCTGAGGCCCGCAGTGCCACTCCACTACCCCTTCTAATGCCTCACACTAATTACCATAGCTGTTCTCATCCACCGGTGAAGAGAGCCGCTGTTTTAGTTAGCGCCTTGCCAACCGTACACTCCAACTCCACTCTACTCCATACAGAAGCACAAGCATTTCGCTACACTCGCATTAACATCTGCTAACCATGTGTATGTGACAAATAACATTTGATTTGATTTGATCTTAATGGGTATGAAGCTTTTCAAGTGTCTCAAGATGAAAATATGTGACTGTAGGCTAGTTATGGCGGGTCAATATGATGGTAGGGTCCACAGGGATTCTATTAATCAGTTTTTATAGAGTTCTGAATGGAATTCTAGGGCTAGATCTATTGAGCATTTTTGTTCTAGACTGTCTTGTTCAGGGTTTGTTTGTCAGTGGGTTTTGAGCTACTGAAGTATTCCAAGGTGAAAAGATGTTGGGGTTAGTTATGGGGGTTTCATTATGATTGTAGTTCTAGGCTAGATGTAGTGGGCTTGTTGTCGTGGACGTCATCTTTACAGGATTGTTTGTTAGTGGGGTTGGCGTAGGAGTGCTGTGCACTCGACGCATTGCCTCTCAGATTGAAACTACAAAACAGGAAGTGACTCAAGTCCTCAGTGGGTAAATGCATGTCTGTTTTGTACTTTTCCAATCTGCCAAATTGAGGTGAATGGTTGTATAATTAAGCAGTGAATGTTTGCACCCCTGCACTGTTCATTTGGTGTGTTTCATTTTAAAATAATGGTAAATCTCTCACAAGAAAAGCTAACTCAAAATGTATCATGGCATACCACGTACGAGTGATGCGTGACCTTGCCTAATACTTGAAGACTTGCATGAGATCCTTGATATAATGCCTAAGGTATTGGTCCTGAGACCTCTTTAAGTGAGTTGATAAAAAAAAAGCATGAACCTTTCTTGATGTACTCAGAGGACCATTGTTAGGATGCTTTAACTACTATAAAAATGGTAGAGTATCAGATACTCAACACGAAGGTCTGACTTCACTATTACCGAAACAGGACCCAGGTGGTAAATATAAATCTCCAGTCCATTTAAAAAATTGGAGGCCCATAATAATAATCTTAGCAAAAAACGGTATCTTTAATTTACAATCTGTAAAAACTTTGAGAATAGAGAGGTTCAGAACTGTTTAGAAACATCACCGCACAGTATAAATCAAAACTCGGTGGTGTTCAGAGATAGAAGGGATGGGTTGAGGGGAGCTGAAGGGTGAGACAAAGAAATATATATTTTTAAAGATAACTAATGTAAAATATACTTTGTCTGTAAAATGTATTTAGTATGTATGAACTGGAAGTAGACGCCTAAGTATTGTTGTCAATTAGTTTCATCCTATTAGGTTAGGGATGTAGGGTTAGAGGAAAATAATACAAGAAGGAAAATACAAAGAAAAATATAATTACCCAAAAATATTTAGAAATGTAGAGGGATGAGAAATGATACAGATAATTACATTGATAGAAGCCACAATATATCTGCAGTATTAAAGCTGATATACCTCCTGAAAGAAAAACAGCATATCACTGCTAATATTGCTGCAGTATTCATAGCCATACTCCTGTATATTTTAAATAATTACGCTACACACTCATACGGTATAATGGAGTTATCAGTGTGCATACATTGCACTGCTTCTCTTAAAGGCCATGTGTCACAAGTCAATATCGAGAGGTAAAGTCAACATCGATCCACATAGAGCTAGTCAGGTTCCTTGTCCCTCAAGAGATGTATTTTAGTTTATTAGGATCCCCATAAGAGAATGGCCCAAGAGATGTTGGTTGATTCAAAAACTCACCAATCTCATTCATTAGTGCAACTTTAACTCTTTGAAGGAATATGCTTTGAATATATATACTGTATCTACACATTGTGTTCACATCAGACCTCACCATTGGGAAATTGGCAAAACCAGACGCATAGGATTGCAGACAGAAGATTGATCCATTGATATTTCAAAGCCATAGTGTCCAATAATTACGAGATGATTAAAGAGATTGTTATAGTCTCTCAAATATCCATACTTGTTAAATATAAGTACTAACAGTATAAGCTATCCAAACACCTATCATAACCCCTCATAGTTCATCCCTAAGAACCGTCACTTTTGAAATGTGTGGACACTGCTAAATTAGCATTTAAATTGAACCGGCAGGGTCAAAGAGGTTGACTTGTTGCTACAAGCTTGTTTTCATTCTTAACGTTGAGTGGCCCTCGACAGGATAGCTTACTTCCTGGAATTAATCACTTGTCTCCTTGGGGTACACGGGCCAATATTATGGAGGCTTCCTAAGACTGGGATTAATGGCTAGCATCCCTCTTAGGGGGCCCAGCAGGTGCAGTAGGAAGTAGGCTTAGCCATGCACAGACTGGCCTAATCCCCACTGAACGGGCCAAGACACATCATGGGGCACTCTGGCAACCTTGGGGCAACAGTTGTTTATACTGACCCCAATGTACAGTGCAGACCTGGTTCCCTTCCTGTTTTCCAACAATGACTTTTGCTTTCTTGGGAACCTTTAAACCTGTGAGACTCAGTGTTGCAAAGTGCAACAGCCTTCCATTTAATCTGTAATGATTATGTTGATGCACTTAAACATGCTGAGAATTCTATATCCCATTACCTTTTTGGTCCAATTTTGCTTACCCTTTCATAGGGGCACTCTGGCTGTTGCTTCACCAACATCTTCTGAAGCTAAATCATGATGGGGAAAATTGCATTATGCATGACCATTAGTATTTTTTTCCTAGTTTTAAGTGAATTTGTCCCTATTCAACTCCCTAAATTGCTAATTTCTCAGGCAATGTTTTCGGCTCCAGAGACCTGTTGAAGACTTATAGGTTCAATGTGGTTTCAGTATACACACTTGGGAGCATATATCTCATTGTGGAGTCTTATCTTTGCACTGTATAACTTATCCATGAATACTCATCCATTACTTATAAGAAATCCCGCTATGCCCTCCGACGAACCATCAAACAGGCAAAGCGTCAATACAGGAGTAAGATTGAATCATACTACACCGGCTCCGACTCGTATCGGATGTGGCAGGGCTTGCAAACTATTACGGATTACGAAGGGATGCACAGCCGAGAGCTGCCCAGTGACACGAGCCTACAAGATGAGCTAAATGACTTCTACTGTATGCTCACTTCGAGGCAAGTATTACTGAAACATGTATGAGCGCATCAGCTGTTTCGGGCGACTGTGTGATCATGCTCTCCGCAGCCAATGTGAGTAAGACCTTTAAACGGGTCAACATTCACAATGCCTCAATGCCTCGCGGTCAAAAGTTTTGAGAATGAAAACAAATATAAATTTTCACAAAGTTTGCTGCTTCTGTGTCTTTAGATATTTTTGTCAGATGTTACTATGGAATACTGAAGTATAAGTACAAGCATTTCATAAGTGTCAAAGGATTTTATTGACAATTACATGAAGTTAATGCAAAGACTCAATATTTGCAGTGTTGAGCCTTCTTTTTTTTTTACCTCTGCAATCCGCCCTGGCATGCTGTCAAATAACTTCTGGACCACATCCTGACTGATGGCATCCCATTCTTGCGTAATCAATGCTTGGAGTTTGTCAGAATTTGTGGGTTTTTGTTTGTCCACCACCTCTTGAGGATTGACCATAAGTTCTCAATGGGATTAATGTCTTGGGAGTTTCCTGGCCATGGACCCAAAATATCGATGTTTTGTTCCCCGAGCCACTTAGTTATCACTTTTTCCTTATGGCAAGGTGCTCCATCATGCTGGAAAAGCATTGTTCGTCACCAAACTGTTCCTGGATGGTTGGGAGAAGTTGCTCTCGAAGGATGTGTTGGTCCATTCTTTATTCATGGCTGTGTTCTTAGGCAAAATTGTAAGTGAGCCCACTCTCTTGGCTGAGAAGCAAACCCTCACATGAATGGTCTCAGGATGCTTTACTGTTGGCATGACACAGGACTGATGGTAGCGCACACCTTGTCTTCTCCGGACAAGCTTTTTTCCGGATGCCCCAAACAATCGGAAAGGGGATTCATCAGAGAACATGACTTTACCCCAGTCCTCAGCAGTCCAATCCCTGTACCTTTTGCAGAATATCAGTCTGTCCCTGATGTTTTTCCTGGAGAAAAGTCACTTCTTTGCTGCCCTTCTTGACACCAGACCATCCAAAAGTCTTCGCCTCACTGTGTGTGCAGAAGGACTCACACCTGCCTGCTGCCATTCCTGAGCAAGCTCTGTACTGGTGGTGCCCTGATCCCGCAGCTGAATCCACTTTCGGAGATGGTCCTGGCGCTTGCTGGACTTTCTTGGGCACCCTGAAGCCTTCTTCACAACAATTGAACCGCTCTCCTTGAACTTCTTGATGATCTGATAAATGGTTGATTTAGGCGCAATCTTACTGGCAGCAATATCCTTGCCTGTGAAGCCCTTTTTGTGCAAAGCAATGATGACGGCACGTGTTTCCTTGCAGGTAACCATGGTTGACAGAAGAAGAACAAAGATTCCAAGCACCACCCTCCTTTTGAAGCTTCCAGTCTGTTATTCGATCTCAATCAGCATGACCGAATGATCTCCAGCATTGTCAACACTCACACCTCTGTTAATGAGAGAATCACTGACATGATGTCAGCTGGTCCTTTTGTGGCAGGGCTGAAATGCAGTGGAAATGTTTTTGGGGGATTCAGTTCATTTGCATGTCAAATTCATTGCAATTAATTGCAATTCATCTGATCACTCTTCATAACATTCTGGAGTATATGCAAATTGTCATCATACAAACTGAGGCAGCAGACTTTGTGAACATGAATTTGTGTCATTCTTAAAACTATTGGTCACGACTGTACTCCGAACATGCCCAGACCAACTGGCAAGTGTATTCACTGACATTTCCAACCTATCCCTGTCTGAGTCTGAAATACCAACATGTTTCAAGCAGAACACCATAGTCCCTGTGCCCAAGAACACTAAGGTAACCTGCCCAAATGACTACTGACCCGTAGCACTCACGTCTGTAGCCATGAAGTGCGTTGGAAGGTTGGTCATGGCTCACGTCTACACTATTATCCCAGAGACCCTAGACCCACTCCAATTTGCATACCGCCCCAACAGATCCACAGATGATCTAATCTCTCTTATACTCCACACTGCCCTTTCCCACCTGGACAAAAGGAACACCTATGTGAGAATGCTATTCATTGACTACAGCTCAGCGTTCAACACTATAGCTCATCACTAAGCTAAGGACCCTGGGACGAAACACCCCCTCTGCAACTAGATCCTAGACTTCCTGACAGGCCGCCCCCAGGTGGTAAGGGTAGGTATCAACACATCTACCACGCAGATTCTCAACACGGGGCCCCTCAGGTAGTCCCTGTTCACTCATGACTGCATGGCCAGGTACGACTCCAACACCATCATTAAATTTGACGATGACACAACAGCCTGATCCCCGACAATGACGAGACAGCCTATAGGGAGGAGGTCAGAGACCTGACCGTGTGGTGCAAGGACAACAACCTCTCCCTCAAAGTGATCAAGACAAAGGAGAAGATTGTGGACTACAGGAAAAGGAGGACCGAGCACGCCCCCATTGTCATTGACGGGGCTGTAGTGGAGCAGGTTGGGAGCTTCAAGTTCCTTGGCGTTCACATCACCAACAAACTAACATGGTCCAAGCACACCCCCCAGGAGACTGAAAAGATTTGGCATGGGTCCTCAGACCGCTCTACCGCTGCACCATCGAGAGCATCCTGACGGGTTGCATCACTGCCTGGTATGGCAACTGCTCAGCCTCCGAAAGCATGGCACTACAGAGGGTAGTGCGTACAGCCCAGAACATCACTGGGGCCAAGCTCCCTGCCATCCAGGACCTCTATACCAGGTGGTGTCAGAGGAAGGCCCTAAAAATTGTCAAAGACTCCAGCCACCCTAGTCATAGACTGTTCTCTCTGCTACAACATGGCAAGCGGTACCGGACCGCCAAGTCTAGGTCCAAGAGGCTTCTAAACAGATTCTACCCCCAAGCCATAAGACTCCTGAACATCTACCCAGACTATTTGAATGTCTACCCAGACTATTTGCATCCCCCCCTCTTTTTTGCTACATGTACATATCACCTCAATTAACTCGAGTAACCGGTGCCCCCACACATTGACTCTGTACTGTTACCCCCTATATACAGTGGGGCAAAAAAGTATTTAGTCAGCCACCAATTGTGCAAGTTCTCCCACTTAAAAAGATGAGAGAGACCTGTAATTTTCATCATAGGTACACTTCAACTATGACAGACAAAATGAGGGAAAAAATCGAGGACATCACATTGTAGGATTTTTAATTTATTTATTTGCAAATTATGGTGGAAAATAAGTATTTGGTCAATAACAAAAGTTTATCTCAATACTTTGTTATATACCCTTTGTTGGCAATGACAGAGGTCAAACGTTTTCTGTAAGTCTTCACAAGGTTTTCACACACTGTTGCTGGTATTTTGGCCCATTCCTCCATGCAGATGTCCTCTAGAGCAGTGATGTTTTGGGGCTGTTGCTGGGCAACACGGACTTTCAACTCCCTCCAAAGATTTTCTATGGGGTTGAGATCTGGAGACTGGCTCGGCCACTCCAGGACCTTGAAATGCTTCTTATGAAGCCACTCCTACGTTGCCCGGTCGGTGTGTTTGGGATCATTGTCATGCTGAAAGACCCAGCCACGTTTCATCTTCAATGCCCTTGCTGATGGAAAGAGGTTTTCACTCAAAATCTCACGATACATGGCACCATTCATTCTTTCCTTTATCAGTCGTCCTGGTCCCTTTGCAGAAAAACAGCCCCAAAGCATGATGTTTCCACCCCCATGCTTCACAGTAGGTATGGTGTTCTTTGGATGCAACTCTGTTTTGAAGTTGTGCCTTTAGAGCTGGTTGTGCTGTAACATGCTGACCTGAGATGGTGGGCTCTGTGACCGTGTTTAGCAGCATGACTTGGTGTGATAATGGAAACTGACAAAGGTTTGGCTCCAGGGTCCAGGATGGCGTCAGGTGGGGTTGTGCTAATTACACATAGACTGGAGCAGGTGCTACTAGGATGGGCGTCCAACCGGTCCTGCTGCCTTGTCTGTGTCCACACTACCCAGTCCCACATATCCACAGGGCCATGATGGGTGAATGAATGAATAAACTGCTTAAGATGTGTGAAATGATAAAGGCTCCCATCCCTATGGCTCTAACTAATCCCCATTGCCCTGCAGCTGCAGGAGGCCCATAGGTGGATAGGTTGTAATGCATAGTCCAATGGCTCTGCACTGTACTGCCCTTTAAAGGGAAGAAAGCATTTTTTGGAGGTCATGTTTGTCAGTGATTGATGATGATGTGATGTGTCAACTATCATGGGGCAACATGCCCACTTATGTATTCAGCAAGGGTACCATCTGGTAAAGTGCCCTTTTGCCTTTTGACATCACATATTTTAGTCTTTACTAAAATATGTGAGATTGACAGGAGTACATAGCAGGATTGGCAGCCTTCACTAACCTGTTACAGTATAGCCTCCCTATTGTCATTTTACCGCTGCTCTTTAATTATTTGTTACTTTTATTTCTTGTTTTTTTTAGGTGTCTTACCTGCATTATTGGTTTAGGGCTTGTAAGTAAGCATTTCACTGTTTATTTGGTCCATGTGACGAATACAATTTCATTTGATTTGAAATATGCATTTGAATAAATAGCGTACAGTGAGGAGGAGGAGCATAGTTGAGAACTCTGTGGAGCCCTGCCGTTTCTCTCAGCGTCCATCTGATGGCAGCAAAATCTCCCATCCACAGTACTGTATATTCATTGCTGTCAGAAACCAAAACAATACAACAACCTGTGGAGACAGAAAGAAATGGGCCGTCGTTTTAGATACGCACACTGTTTCGCACGGCTAAAACGCAATCAATGGAATTATATTCGCACCCCATTATGAGGTCATATTCTTATAGCCTTGTAAGCTGTCTGTGTGTGTGCATGATGGATCGGTATGCACAGTGTTGTGTATGGTTAGATGTATTAAATAAAGTCATGCAGTGCAACCAGGTACTTACTGTAAGTCATTCAGTGATTTCTTTTTTTGCTCTGCCAGTACTACCGTCATTGCACAAGGTAAGGTAGGATTGGCATGCATGATTAGAATGAAATCACTCATCGTCATGGCAGTGTCCACATTAATGTGGACGTTTTTGTTCAGAAACATATTCTATTATTACCATTAATTACTGTCGGGCACAAAATAATCTGAAATGCAACCAAAACAAAAACAGGAAATGCATCCAAGTTTGTGGAGTCATAAGCTTGATGTAGTCATTGCGTGCTAGTATTATGGGACCAAATACTAAACTACTGAAATACACATAAGTGAATTTGTCCAAATACTTTAGTTCCCTGAAATGGCTGGACTATGTACAAAAAGGGCTGTAATTTCTAAGCGTTTCACCTGATATGGATAACCTCATAGTCATTGTATCATTTCAGCCCAATTTTATTTTTTAAACGTGTCACTGCCCAAATACTTTTGGACCTCACAGTATATGCGAACGAAGCCTACCAGACAAAATAATGCATGCTTTAAGAGCGATTGAATTAATATTTTTCAATTCAGAACAGGAAACGCCAGTACGAAAAAAATAACTGAGCTTATAATGAAACTGTCCCATGAGAACCATCCATGTATATTTATCTACCTATTCAGACCCCTCTTTATGGAATTGGATTCGTAAATCAAGTTGAGCTAGCGCATTGACCTTGCTAATGTTGAAGGTGGTGGGGAGAGCAGGCACACATGTTCATTTAATCAGCTTTATACACTCTAATCAAAGGACAACCTGAGAGGAATAAGCATTCCAATCAAGCCTACTGCATAATGTCATTATTACGACAGAGGAAAGAGACCCATTTAAGTATCCATGTAACACACAATATCAGGAAGGACCCACAGTTTCTTCAAATTCTTTTGAACCCTTTAAAAACATAGTGAATATATCGCAGAATATATTTAGAGAAAATGATTGACTGCGTACTTAATTGGCGGTTTATGACCGTCATTCTGTCTTTATTGATTTGCTTCTCATGTAGCCTACCATGCTAGGATATTTTCAATGTAACACTGTTACCTAGTTATGCATTTTGGAAGAAAATGTCCTTAATTAGATTTTTTTTTAAATCTTGGGATACATTTTAAAGTAGATTAGCACAGAAAAGGCTCAGGTGGATAGTGGTTCACCTCAGAACACTTTTCTATTACCCATTAGTATACCATATGCTTTGGTAACCGTACACGGCTGGTCAAATATCTCTTGACATGTTTACTGTCACCATAGCAACAGGTTATTCAGAACGCTTCCTTCTGTTCTTACCGGGACAATATTATGGAATGTATTGTATTGCGATGTACCGGTACTTCCAGAGAGCAGCCTTGGGACTTTCCCTGATCCATGGGTTCATGGGATACCCGGGGATCATCGAGGAGGTAACATGGGGTTTGGGGGGGGTCGGGAGGGTGATCTTATGTGACCCTCCTATGCTGGGATGTGATTGGTTGTCCTTTCTGCAGCGTTTTGTGTGTCCCACTGTGGGGGGAAGATAACAATGGGCTTGGCAATCTCCACAGCACCTGGCAACACTGGTGGCTGTCTCTCTCCCTCTGTCTTTGTGCCTCTCCATTTGCTCGTTTCTCTCTGTCAACCCGCCCCTTTTCTTCCTCTTACTGTCTTCTTCCTCTTTACTTTACCCTTTGTATTTTTATTGGTTGATTGTGTTCCTCCCATCACTTGTTCCCCTCTCTCTTCACGCCCCCTCTCTCTCAGAACCTCTCCCTCCCCTTTCTTTCTCTCTTCTCTCTTTCGCCTGTGTCTCGTCAAGCCTGGGATGCTGGCTCTCTAAGTGAAGTTAAATGTCCTGTAAACAGGCAGTGAGCTCTGTGTTTGGGCAGCCCATGACCTGACTGATTTGGTCACCATGAACCTTGAGGGGCTGGAGATGATTGCCGTTCTGGTGGTGGTGATTCTCTTTGTCAAGGTTATGGAGCAGTTCGGACTTTTAGAGACGGGTTACGACGGTAAGATATAAGCTAGGCTGTCTTTGAGTTTCGTCAGAGCATATGAAGACGTTTAGAGGACTTTTCTGAACGACAAGTTGTCAGGTCCTCCGAGCTTGAATCTAACTTCAAATGCAGTGTATTCCATATTACACAGTTTACTTAATTGTTGGTTTGTGGCTCTTTATGGATATCTTGGTTGAAGTTGACTATAATTGTGTACATGTACCTCACAATACGATATCATTACCATACTTCGGTGCCGATATGATTTTATTCCCCCATTCAATATGTATTGCGATTCTATAATGTTTACCGATTTTATAGTCATAGAATCGATAGAATATTGTACAAAATAATATTGCAATACTCTATCAATTCCCCCCCATTCCTAACTTTCATGTATCTTCAGAAACAGGTTATACATTCGTCCTCTGTTGCAAATGCCTTTGGTCTTGACTGTGCTATCTTATCTCTTGCATTCTGTGCTTCAACAATTGGTTCAACATTTATAATAAGTCATGTATCATTCAGGGGTAGAAATATGGTTATTAGTCTTAAATTGCTTTTGTTTCAGACATTAATATGTTGTCATTGAGCACCTTCATTAAAGGTGCATGTTAGTGATGCTGTCTTGAGGAAAAGTTTGATTGCGATTTAAAATATTATTTATTATTTAGTGTATTTTTTTAGGGGATGGATCAGCTTTAATATTGCAAATAGATTGTGGCTTCTGTCAATGTAATTGTCTGCATCATTTCAAGGACATTCAGAGACTTGTTCCGAAGCCACTCCTGCGTTTTCTTGGCTGTGTTCTTAGGGTCGTTGTCCTGTTGGAAGGTGAACCTTCGCCCCAGTCTGAGGTCCTGAGTGCACTGGAGCAGGTTTTCATCAAGGATCTCTCTGTACTTTCCTCCATTCATCTTTCCCTTGCTCCTGAGTAGTCTCCCAGTTCCTGCTGCTGAAAAACTTCCCCACAGCATGATTCTGCCACCACCCATCCTTCACCGTAGGGATGGTGCCAGGTTTCCTCTAAACATGATGCTTGGCACTCCGGTCAAATGGTTCAATCTTGATTTCATCAGGCCAGAGAATCTTGTTTCTCATGGTCAGGGTCCTTTAGGTGCCTTTTGGAAAACTGAGGAGTGGCTTCTGTCTGGCCACTCTACCATAAAGGCCTGATTGGTGAAGTGCTGCAGAGATGGTTGTACTTCTGGAAGGTATTCCCATCTTCACAGAGGAACTCTAGAGCTCTGCGTGACCATTGGGTTCTTGGTCACCTCCCTGCTCAGTTTGGCCGGACGGCCAAAGTCTTGGTGGTTCCAAACTTCTTCCATTTAAGAAGGATGGAGGCAACTGTGTTCTTGGGAACCTTCAATGCTGCAGAAATGTTTTGGTACCCTTCTCCAGATCTGTGCTGCGACACAATCCTGTGTCGTGTATCTGACTGATTAAATTATTATGACATGATATTTTATCAAATCGATTACCTAACGTTTCAGTGATTACGTGTTTGAATTAAACCATCTGACAATTAACTCGTTAATAACCTGGGGCACCATGGAAGAGTGTTTATAGAGTTGCTGTCTTCTGAATAAACTCTATATTAATAGCAGTCAATTATTAATTGTCACCTTATTCAGTCTCATCTGAACGTCGTAGAATTCTTGGTTATCTTCACGAACCCTGTCTAACAAGTTTGAATCAGCATTACAAAAATTGGCTTAATTATTCATTTACTAAATACCTAAATAGTCACACAGAATTACATATACACAGGATGGATCATACATCGATTACTAATCATGCGGACGAAACCGATATGACGGTTGGTTTCACAAAGAAAGGGGGTTGGGTTTGAATCAAAGAGCGGGAAGACTGACGGGCAAAGGGGATTGGATCTCTATCGGACCTTGAGAAGCTATGCTACCGTAAATATAGAATCTTATGCATTCTACTAACCGCACATTCACAAAAGGAAAATGCAAGATATATATTTACACTGAGCTGCGCTTCGATACATGTGTCAAAGATGGAAGACTGGTTTGCCCAGCAGAGATCACCATTGTCCTTTGAAGAATCTTTCTGGTCGTAGTGTTGTAGGGTGGATACGTTATACCCTGTCATTCTCATTAGGATTGTCTGCCCTTTCCTAGGCCACATACTTTTACAGCTGCGGCTGATAACTCGACTTGTAGGATGTATCACATTTTCTTTAGTGAATAAGAGTTCAAAGTTCATACCATTTTGCCATAATCAGCTCGCGTTGAATTCTAGCTGGTCTAGTAGAAATTAATCCTTCCAGTGTGGTGATCATCACCTCCATGTTGAAATTAGCCCTTTTAAACGTATGGACACCAGTCCTCACGTCGTCGGGAACTCAAGTTTGAGGGGAGAGTGGGAGAGAAGGGCATGTTTCATAGTTCTCAATCAATGTCTGTTTACTTGGGCATGGCCACTGAGTGAGCATTGTTTACTTATGAAAATAATTCTCTCATTTAGAGGCTAAAATTACATTTAATCTTTTCGCAAAAAGAAACTGAATTTGAATCTGATAACTAGAATGTGTAGACTTTCCAAGATACAATTTATGTCGTCCTAACATCAGATATAATGTCCCAGACACCAACTGATCTGACATCATATATTACCAACGGACACTTTCAACTGGTTGGATTACAGAAATATTGTACCTTTCCCCAACCTTTTGATGTTACCATACTCTCTCTATGTTAACAAAGGGATATCCGAAAGTCCATTCTGTAGAGTGGAGAGAAAAGGGGGAAAGGTATTTATGGGGGTTATAAACCTCACCCAATAGGGCAACGTCATGACACCTGTCTCAGAGCTCTATGGACAATTCCTACGACCTCGTGGCTTGGTTTTGGCTCTGACATGAACTGTCAACTGTGGGACCTTATATAGCTTAATTTTGAGTCTCATAGCAAAGGGTCTGAATACTTATGTAAATAAGGTATTTATTTTTTTTCTTTTCGTTTTGTCATTATGGAATATTGTATGTAGATTGAGGGAAAAACGTATTTAATCCATTTTAGAATAAGGCTGTAACGTAACAAAATGTGGAGAAAGCCAAGGGGTCTGAATACTTTCCCGAATGCACTGTTTATTGTTGTGGAAATTCTAACCACAAGAAGAGGGACTGTAGATTCTTCAAACAACAACTTTATTATAAGATTTGCAAAGATGGAGCAGTCAACAATCACTCAAAAATGCAGAGTTAAAAGCCCAACAAACAGAGTTGGCTCTCAGCTTTTATAGAAAGTACAACCTTTTTGTTTACGTGGCAGTTAGCAGATGTGTGGAAACAGGGGCAGAACAGTGCAAAAAGGTGATGAGCTTGTCTGTGTAGATTTAGAAAGCTGACCTTGCCACCATTCTTTATTCCTTCTTGCAAGTTTCCAAGACCCTGCAGATTGTCTTCAAATCCTTCAAATTAGTGGATTTGGCTATTTCAGCCATTGCTGACAGATGTATAAAATCGAGCACACAGCCAAGCAATCTTCATAGAAAAACATTGGCATTAGAATGGCGTTACTGAAGAGTTTAGTCATTTTCAACGTGACACCGTCATAGGATGTCACCTTTTCAACAAGTCAGTTCATCACATTTCTGCCCTGCTAGAGCTACCCCTTTTAACTGTAAGTGCTGTCATTGTGAAGTGGAAACTACTAGGAGCAACAACGGCTCAGCCGTGTCGTGATTGGCCACACAAGCTCAAGAACGGAACTGACGGGTGCTGAAGCACACAGCGCATAAAAATTGTCTGTCATCGGTTGCAACACTCACTACCAAACTGCCTCTGGAAGTTTGGAAAATACTTTAGCCAAGGCAAAAAGGCTATTGATTGTATAAAAAATGAGCAGCAAGCTATATAGACCCAAAATAAATGTTGGTTCAAAAACATTTGCCAGTTTCTTTTGGTTCTAAAAAAACACAATTTTCGGTTGAAATGTCTGCGACGTGTTGCCCCTTGTGTTTCCTGAACAGGCGCCCATCTCCAAACAACCATTCCAATGTGTGGACTATCACAGCCCTCCTTACATATGGGGTGGGAAAGTCTTGCTGAAGCCACTTTCTCCTCCTCTGGAGGTAAGCTGTGATTCACTTTTAGATTGACAAATTTGGTCAAGCAGCAGTCAACAGCACTATTTCTTAAGTGGGCAGAGCACTAGCAAATTGTGCAAGGCCATTCCTGTTTCTTAAAATTGAAGGGTATAAGTACTCTCCAATAAACTGAATCCATGCAAGCGGTAAGTCTCTTCCTGGAGAAGTGTTTTTAGCCAAAAGTTACTGATGCGCTATGTGCTTCCAATTAACATTGCTGAAGTTAAGGTCATGTTGACCCGACATCTACATTTGAAGAGCAGTATAGCACATTTGAGATATGAATATAGAGACTGACAAAATGCCTGAGCTAGGATATAGCCTTTTAGTCACCCTTCCTGATTGTAATTATGGAATACATAATGCTCTCTTTTGGGAATTTGTCTCAGATGGCAATTACTTAACATCAAATTCCCAACTCTACTTTACTGATTTACAATACAATGAAAACATGGATGGATGGGGTGTTCTTTTACAAGCAAAAGGCACAATTAAAATGCTTTAATTAGCTGTAGCTAATTGCAATACTCTATCTATAAATGTAGCTAGTAGGCCAGATCATTGCTCAACTAGAAGCCTGGTTGGCAGCATTCCAACTTAGGATGGATATATATTTCTTGATAATTCCTTAAGCAAATTAGTGTTAGGAAAACCTTTAGGTTGACTCAAGCAATTTTGACCTTGCACATGTGTACTGATGACTTTGTGGAGATTGCTTCCTTGAGTTGCAAGGATCTAGCTACAGTGCCGTGCAAAAGTATTCATCCCCCTTGGCTTTTCCTATTTTGTTGCATTACAACCTGTCATTTCAAATGGATTTTTATTTGGATTTCATGTAATGGAAATACACGAAATAGTCCAAATTGGTGAAGTGAAATGAAAAGTATTCACCCTCTTTGCTATGAAGCCCCTCAATAAGATCTGGTGCAACCAATCGCCTTCAGAAGTCACATAATTAGTTAGATTGCACACAGGTGGACTTTATTTAAGTGTCACGTGATCTCAGTATTTATATACCTGTTCTGAAAAGCCCCAGAGTCTGCAACACCATTAAGCAAGGGGAACCACCAAGCAAGCGGCACCATGAAGACCAAGGCGCTCTCCAAACAGGTCAGGGACAAAGTTGTGGAGAAGTAGAGAATAGGGTTGGGATATAAAAAAAAAAGATCTGAAACGTTGAACATCCCATGGAGCACCATTAAATCCATTATTAAAAATGGAAAGAATATGGCACCACAACAAACCTGCCAAGAGAGGGCCACCTACCAAAACTCACAGACTAGGCAAGGAGGGCATTAATCAGAGAGGCAACAGAGACCAAAGATAACCCTGAAGGAGCTGCAAAGCTCCACAGCAGAGATTGGAGTATCTGTCCATAGGACCACTTTAAGCCGTACACTCCACAGAGCTGGGCTTTACAGAAGAGTGTTCAGAAAAAAGCCATTGCTTAAAGAAATATATAAGAACACACGTTTGGTGTTTGCCAAAAGGCATGTGGGAGACTCCCCAAACATATGGAAGAAGGTACTCTGGTCAGATGAGACTAAAATTTAGCGTTTTGGCCATCAAGGAAAATGCTATGTCTGGCAAACCCAACACCTCTCATCACCCCGAGAACACCATCCGCACAGTGAAGCATGGTGGCGGCAGCATCATGCTGTGGGGATGTTTTTCATCGGCAGGGACTGGGAAACTGGTCAGAATTGAAGAAGTGATGGATGGCGCTAAATACGGGAAAATCCTTGAGGGAAACCTGTTTCAGTCTTCCAGAGATTTGATACTGGGACAGAGGTTCACCTTCCAGCAGGACAATGACCCTAAGCATACTGTTAAAGCAACAATCGAGTGGTTTAAGGGGAAACATTTCAATGTTTCTGAATGGCCTAGTCAAAGCCCAGACCTCAATCCAATTGAGAATCTGTGGTATGGCTTAAAGATTGCTGTACACCAGAGGAACCCATCCAACTTGAAGGAGCTGGAGCAGTTTTGCCTTGAAGAATGGGTAAAAATCCCAATTGCTCGATATGCCAAGCTTATAGAGACATACCCCAAGAGACTTGCAGCTATAATTGCTGCAAATGGTGGCTCTACAAAGTATTGACTTGAGGGGGTTAATAGTTATGCATGCTCAAGTTTTCAGTTTTTTTGTCTTATTTCTTGTTTAACAAATTTAGCATCTTCAAAGTGGTAGGCATGTTGTGTAAATCAAATGATACAAACCACCAAAAAATTTGAATTCCCTGGTTGTAAGGCAACAAAATAGGAAAAATGCCAAGGGGGTGAATACTTTCGCAAGCCACTGTAGTTGGATTTGATTGAGGTGTCTTTCAATTGCACATACTGAGGCCTTACTGAGCACATGACTGTAAATTGCTTTTGATAAAAGCGTCTGCTAAATGGCATATATAAGGATCTGAGTGTGAGACACTTTGTCTATTATCGTTTCATTTTACTATGCAGCCTTAAATTATGCACATCAGCAGTCAAGACATGCAAGCTCAGATAGTCTAGGATGTGATGTAGTCCATAGAAATTTCCCTCAGCATGTAGACGTTTTATTCTCCTTAGCTCTGTGATATTGGAGCTGTCACCCAACAGCAAGGCCTTTGCACCAGCTTCAACTAGAGGTCTTCACGGGTCCTGGTGGACCAGATATACCTGAGACCCGACCTGTTAGGGTACGGGTCGGGTCTACGTAGAGTTGTCCTCGCATCCTTTCGTGTTTCGGGTCTGATTGTCCTCTGGTCTGTTCGGTTTGGGGTCGAACTTTTTGGACCCATGAAGACCTCTAGCTTCAACCCAGTGGTCCACAAGCAGCATGGGAAAGGCAGTAGAGATGAAAGATCGACCTTGACGAAGGGGTTTCATTCACTGACTAATCAATGGAGAGATGATCAAGGAAAATCACTGTAGATGCAATTGTATTGTTCCACAGCTCAGTTTAAAAATGGGAGGACGAGACATTGATCCCAACAGTCAGTCTGGTCAAACTGTGTGAAACCAGGCAAGTGTAACAATCGTCCATTGGATTTTTGTTCGTCCAGCGAGCTTTCAAGGACGTGTAAACAAAACACCTGGGACAGGATATCGAGTTTGACACGTTTACTATTTACATTATGCCTCAGTGAAGCTTTAGATGCTTGATTTGTAGTCAATGTTGTCATACTCTGTCTTTCGAGCCTTGGGCAGCGCTCCTACTCATTTATGAACACAGACCTGCACCGAAACAATTGTGTCTTAACATCTGCATACTAATGTAAACAGTGCATTAGTAACTTACGTTATATTCAGTCAGAGGCTTAAAAATAGGACATGCAATACAATTACGATTATAATATTTAGACTTTTCCAGAAGGATTTCTGATAGTCCCTAACCTTTGTAACTAAGTTATGAATATGTCTGTTTAATAAAACAAGCCCAACGGTGTGGTTCCTCCAACTGTGCTACTCTCCCACACTGGGTTTAAAAATAGACACACGA
Organism: Oncorhynchus keta; assembly: GCF_023373465.1. Classification (NCBI taxonomy): domain Eukaryota; kingdom Metazoa; phylum Chordata; class Actinopteri; order Salmoniformes; family Salmonidae; genus Oncorhynchus; species Oncorhynchus keta. The sequence goes on from NC_068433.1 coordinate 17,979,846, forward strand.
CACAGCCAGACGCAAACGGCTCATAAGAGTTTACCCGCCTCCCCTTCAGAAGGGGAGACAGTGACTGACAGCAGCCCGGCGATGTGACAGCTGATGAGACAAGCCATCTGATATGGTAATCTAGAGATCACCCCCCAGACGGGAAGTTTAATGATGCCTGATCGTATCCAGTGGTTACAAATGGTCAAAACAACTCCGTGGCACAGCTATGGAAGCATGTGGGTTATCTCGGTTTTGATCCAGATTTATTTGAATGGTTCATTACATGACAGAAGCTGCTAGCTGCTATAACGTCCTCCACTCCTCTGGGAAGACTTTCCACTAAATGTTGGAACATTGCTGCAGGGACTTGCTTCCATTCACCCACAAGCATTAGTGAGGTCGGGCACTGATGTTGGACGGTTAAGCCTGGCTCGCAGTCAGCGTCCCAATTTATCCCAAAGGTTTTCGATGGGGTTTAGGTCAGGCCAGTCAAGTTCTTCCACACTGATCTCAACAAACCATTTCTGTATGGACCTCCCTTTGTGCACTGGGGCATTGTCATGCTTAATCAAGAAAGGCCATTCCCCAAACTGTTTCCACAAAGTTAGAAGCACCGAATCATATAGCATGTAATTGTATGCTGTGACGTTAAGATTTCCATTCACTGGAACTAAGGGGCCTAGCCTGAACCATGAAAAACAGTCCCAGACCATTATTCCTCCTCCACCGAACTTTACAGTTGGAACTAAGCATTTGGGCAGGTAGCATTCTCCTGGCATCCGCCAAACCCAGATTCATCTGCCAGATGGTGAAGCGTGATTCATCATTCCAGAGAATGCCTTGCCACTGCTCTGGAGTCCAATGGCAGCGAGCTTCACACCATTCCAGCCGACTCCTGGCATTGCGCATGGTGATCTTAGGCTGCTCGGCCATAGAAACCCATTTCATGAAGCTCCCGACGAACAGTTATTGTGCTAACGTTGCTTCCAGAGGAAGTTTGGAACTCGGTAGTGAGTGTTGCAACTGAGGACAGACTATTTTTTACACACTATGTGCTTCAGCACTCAGCGGTCCCTTTCTGTGATCTTTTGTGGCCTACCACTTTGCTGTTGACCCATTGTTGCTCCTAGACGTTTCCACTTCCCAATAACAGCACTTACAGTTGACCGGGGTAGCTCTAGCAGGACATACATTTGACGAACTGACTTGTTGGAAAGGTGGCATCCTATGACGTTGCCACATTGAAAGTCACTGAGCTCTTCAGTAAGGCCATTCTACTGCCAATGTTTGTCTATGGCGATTGCATGGATGTGTGCTCTTTTTTTATACAGCTGTCAGCAGCAGATGTGGCTGAAATAGCCAAATCGACTCATTTGAAGGTCCACAGACTTTTGGATATATGTGTCCACAGACTTTTGGATATATAGTGTGTTTTTGATTGTATAGTAAGGTGGATATTATTGTAAGGGGATATTATTGAGACTGTCTTGCATCAAAATAACATTACTAGTACAAGTGTTACAGCTCACTATTAGTTTGTGGAACTAACCATCTATCCCTGACCTCAACCAACTTGATTGTTACATTTATTCTAATAATACATATAAAGAAACAATGTGAGGGGTGCAGTCATGTTAAGTTGTCACTTAACACTTAACAATTAGGCTAAAACCTCCAATGGCATTTCAATTACAGACCACTTGCTTCGTCATAGCAACAAGTGACATTGTGTGCTGTACTGATTTTGTGACAGTGATAATTTGAAAGAGTTTTCACTCGGCAGTGATTCACCAATCACCATGGCAACACCACTCACCGCCCTTTACTATCCTTTTACGATATTGTCATCATGGTAGCATGATGGCAAACTGGCTTCATCATTTGAAAGCAGACATCGGTATAGTATTTGTTTTCTATCAAATACTTAAACCGTAAGATTTAGCTTGCCTGGACTGCCAGATTCCATTGCTTGTGTGTGTATCGTATTGTTTCTTAAGGGGAAACTCATGTGTATATAAAGACCCACCTCATCGACACTGCCAGGCCCAGTCAAACGTGATAACCTGGAGTGTTTTAACTAGGAAGCAAACTGAACAAAACTTTTATCCAACAGTAACTCTCGTTTCCTTTGCAAAAATATTTTCGTTGGAAGAGATTTTGCTACGGTTTGTGCCGTTGAATACACCTCCATGAAAAGCGAAAACATTCTTGTTGTGCAGAAAGGTGGGTTGATGCACAAAACTGTATGCAAACCACAAATGCACATGGGCATAGGTAGTTATAAGATCTGCCTCGGGAGGGAGACATTTTCACCTTGTATGTGTGTTTCAATGTACCATTTGATAGAACATTTTCAAGCTTTTGAATCAGCTTTAAAACAAATTACCGTGTTTTAATGAGTATTCAACTCATGGAACGGTTGTTTTTCAAAACTGACATTGATTTCCGAAAATGAAATAAATATAAGCATTACATTTTGCTTCTGATTTAGCCTAGTTTCAGCGTATTTGTCCGTTTTATTCATATTAAAGTTCTCCCCTTCACAGGTTTGAAATGCTGAATGATTTAACTGGGTATAGCTGAATAGAGACCAAAGACGGATGTTATACAAACTCTACAATTTCTTATCATTTTTGTAATGTCTTGGAATATCAGACGTGGAGTGGCAGGCGTATTGCCACTAACGGGAGCACTACATTGAATTATGCCTGACTAGGCAGTCTTTCCACAGACATTTAGTTATACAGGATCATCATCACGGTGCAAGTGGGAGCCATATTAAGTTAATGGGATGTTCTTATTCTTATGCACTCTCATGTCATTTGTTTAATGAGGTTTGCATACACCTTTATAATGAGATGGGAGTCTCCGCTAGTGTAAAAAATTTGTAACAAAATCATATCAAAGTCCCTCCGCAAAGAAAACCATTCTGTATCAGAGAAGTTAGAGCAGAGACTATATGATAGACAACGTACTCACCTGGTGTGTGTCTGCACAGTTAGGCTATGGGCCAGACAACACAATTTGATTGCCCCTCGGCTGATAATAAAGATAATTGCATCTATCCCAAATTGGACCAAGTTTAAAAAAGGACCATGTAAAAGAACTGATCTAAACTTTCACTTTGAGCTCCTGCCTTTCAAACCGTACATAAGAGCTTTTGAATTTCTCCTTGAGATATCTTTCAGAAGTAGTACGTCTCTGCAAGGTCATCCCTTTAAAACACGTCCAACTGGCTTTTGAAGCTGACTTTTAATGGCTTTGTTTAATGGCGTTGGCTCCACATTTAAAATAACCCTTTTAGAACAGGTTATGGGCCATATCGGACTTTGAAAGATATATATATATATATTGCCACCTACTGTATCTCACATCTTTAAAATCATTAATCCTGTCTTCTTCACATTCCGGCAAACTAGGGGTTGTTAAAATATTTCATTTGCCGTCTTGCTTGTGCTCATAATTTTGCCATCACCACTTAAAAAGCTATTCATAAATGTCAGAGATGGTACTATCAAGCCATGTCCGTGTATCTTGTCATAAGCAATAACAATATACAGATCTGTTGTTTACATGATGATTAATGATCACGAGGGGATAATTCATTGACTTTGTAACCATCGGCTCTCCAAATGTTGGAAATGTCTGGTGTATGCTGGTATGTAGCAGATGACATACACAGCATGCTGTATGCAGCTAAGTGCTTCACCTCTGGCTGTTGTAATTAGTTTTCAACCACCCCCCCAAGACAAATGTGCGTTGAATGTGTAATTTCAACACTTTTACCATCACAAGAACTATCTCCAAAATGTCCATCCTCTTCAGCGGTGAACCCTAGCTTTAGCACAGTGTTTATTGATGAATGTGCTTTAAAATTATTTTTGAGTTTGAGTGTTTTTTTAAGTTTATTTCCCTGCGCACCAGTCCTTTTCTCATGACAGCGGAAATCAGTCATCTAACGTCTAACTTCTATAGTAGCTATCACCTTAATAAAAAACGATCTACAGACAGCCATTTTGTAGTCACTGTGTATTTCTCTTGGACGCTCAACGAGATACTCAATGTGATCTGTTTTCCCCCCCGCGCTTGTCTGCTGCCAAAGATATCGGATCCATTTTGCAAATCGGCACAGACTGCCCCTGATAACACTCTGCCGGCATCAACCGCTTTACGACAAGGGATTTCTTCACACAATTAACTGAATTATATGAGGAGGAAATATATAGTGGTAGAACATTATTAAAACCAAACATATAAGGGCCTCCCAAGGACTGCAAGCGGTCTAAGGCATTGCAGTACTTAAGGCGTCACTACAGTCCCAGGCTGTGTCACAGCCGGCCGTGACCGGGAGACCCATTGTCTCATCGTAGTCCGGGTCAGGGGAGGGTTTGGCCGGCCAGGATTTCCTTGTCCCATCGCGCTCTATTGAGTTCTTGTGGCAGGCCGGGTGACTTTGGTCGCCAATTGGACGGTGTTTCCTCCAACACATTGGTGCAGCTGGCTTCCGTGTTAAGATGCTTGTTTCGGAGGATGCCTGGCTCTTGACTTTCGCCTCTCCTAAGTCAGTAGGGGAGTTGCAGCGATGGGACAAGACTGTAACTACCAATGCAGCTTCGAGGCAAGTAACACTGAAATATGCATGAGAGCATCAGCTGTTGCGGACGACTGTGTGACCACGCTCTCCGTAGCCGACGTGAGTAAGACCTTTAAACAGGTCAAAATACACACTCCTGAACAGGAGTTACCCGGACTATTTGCATTGTGTGCCCCCAACCCCTCTTTTACGCTGCTGGTACTCTCTGTTTATCCTATATGCATAGTCACTTTAACTATACATTCATGTACATTCTACCTAAATTGGCCCGGCCAACCAGTGCTCCCGCACATTGGCTGACCGGGCTATCTGCATTGTGTCCCACCATTCACCAACCCCTCTTTTGTTTTACGCTTCTGCTACTCTCTGTTCATCATATATGCACAGTCACTTTAACGATACCTACATGTACATACTACCTCAATAAGCCTGACTAACAGGTGTCTGTGTTTAGCCTTGCTTTTTTCAAATGTCTTTCTACTGTTGTTTTATTTATTTACTTACATACCTACACACACACACACACACACAAACACACACCTTTTTTTTGGCACCATTGGTTAGAGCCTGTAAGTAGGCATTTCACTGTAAGGTTTACACCTGTTGTGTTCGGCACACGTGACAAATAAACTTTAATTTGATTTTGATTTGATATGAAATGATACAAGAATGAAGGCTCATGTTTACTTCTGATATTAATTCTCGATTCAACCCAGTTAGATACAATAATCTGATAGGATTGATTACAATATGACCTGTAATTAAAATCAGGACACTTTATATTGGTCCTACTGTAGGCCTAAATGTTTTTGGAAATTATGAAATCAATGACCTGCCGATCCCTGGGCTGGACGTGTAGTACACACCGTTTGCAGACACTTCTTGGCGTCTGCATCATATCCATGTTAGACATCTGCACAGCATTACCCAACCATTCGCACCCGCCCGTTATGCATGCCTTCTTCAAAGCAGCTTGCCATTTAGATCTTAACCACAAAAACCCCTGGAGAGTTTTACAGTGATCAACATCATCAACACAACCAGTGGGTATTTTCTTCCTCGACATTCTCAGCAAACAGATCCATAATACATTACTTTTAGTGACGGGGAGGGATCGATAGTTACATATCAGGGTATTTTGACAATATCACAATATTATTTTTGCTCTAGTTGGCTGTACCTGCACCAAAGTTCCAGTCATTTTCCTTCATAGCTCGTTCTCCATCTTCATTTTAAATCGGGAGCCAATTTGTATTCAGCACTTTTCAGAACCATGCTGCCTGAGAAGGATGGTGGGATAACGGGTCAGAGTGCATGCCGCCATTGACCCGTTTAGTTTGAGTTGTACTGTGTTGAGTCAGTCATCAAGCAGTGTTACTCACCCATTGTGATTGGAGGAAAAGCTTTGGATGCTGTACATATTTGTCTAAAATGTTTGGCGCTTGAACTGATCAATTTTACTTTTGTGGCGCTCTCCTCCATCACTGTACGTTGTCTTTTTCTAAAGGCTCTTGGTAGGCTATGTATGTGCTTGTCATCGGCAGAAAATCGATGCTTTGACGTTCTTAGAGACCAGACCTCATTGACAGTTGGTCAATAGGACAAACCATGAGCATTGACAACCGTTCTTTGCTTCGGACTCTACCCCTGACTTGAACCAAGGACACTTAGATTGAACACAGATGACACGCATTATACTTCCCTATTTCTTCGCCATGTTCATGATCCATTCAAGCGATAATTGCCTGAAGGGATTTCCTCTCAGCAACCAGGATTTGCCCACCAGATCCCGTGTTTGGACAGACTCACTATGTCCACTTCCCGCTCTGTTTTTCAGCCACCTCGTATCGTATTCTTCTTCAGCAACATTTTTTTGTGGTACCTTGCCACTGAAGGATGGTAGCCTAGCCTATACTGTAAATCAGAAGGACAAAGCTAGTCCTCCATGTGAAGAGCTTGCCCTCTGTCTCCCATGCAGGATGTCCACAGTAAGGCTTTTGGAACATGTTAACACCCAGGCTAAGACGGATGGAACAGAGGTCAACGTTATCTGCAGCAGCATGCTGTCCTGACTCCAAACCCCTGGCTTTTGTGTGACTGTCCACCTGCAGACAATGCCATTGACTGGCCATTCACTGCCTTTCCAGCTGGGTGTACAACTGATTGGACCCATTGTCCACCTGTATCTGTCAATAGAGCCATGAGGGTTAACAGCCAATAGCAACTCACTGTGTTAATGGTCCAATCAATATCATACCAGCATGTGATGCATGCTATCATTTTAGCTATAGCAGGCTGTGTGTTCATTTTGTATCGATACACATATATAAAATATGGCTAAGATGGCATGAAGGGAGTTGAGCACTAACATGTGATGGAGCAAGCCCAGGGCACCCTGTCAACTTGGGTGTTGTGAAAATAAATCACTGTCACTCGTTTGATATGAACAATTCTCACAAAAAGCCCTGGGGCTCGATGGCAATAAAAATTAAAGGGGCATATGTAACCCATTAGAGTGAGCGATAAGCCTATTGTCAGACCTAAGGGGTCTCGTGCCCTTTTGATGTAGGCATGCGGCATCTGTAGATGTTTACTTGTGTGCATGTGACATTCTCCTTTGTGTGTCTGCAAGATCCAAAGAGGCCACGAAGAAATGTCTCTGCATCGTAAGAGTCCCTCCACCATTCATTGTCAATGCAGCTCCACTACAGGTTGCCTCGGTTCATAGCTTCTAATTGCCATCCCCTTCACAGGCGATGCCTCTGTAAATATGATGGGCTCATTTTAACGTGCTCCCAGAAAACGACCTAAACACCAAAGCCGTATTGCATGCCTGAGCAGACCGCTTCAGGTTTTCGCTAATCTGAGATCACGCCGAATAACCGGTTTTTGCCTGTCCGCCGATCGTCATCGTTTTCATTGATGATGGCTCCCGTCTCCTCTTGGTCCTGTAGATTCGCGGCAGCTCAATGTCTACTCTGGGCTACCTGGCTAGTAGCTAGGTATGCATGGTGGGAAACTAATAAACAAGGAATGGGGTTACATGTTCAACAACAGAAAATGTCATTAATTTCTCCCCGGTGGTGTTCATGTGTGTGTGATTTATCATTCTGGAATCATCTTTGTCTTGGGTTTTGGCATTAAAACCTCAGTTACTCTAAACGTTAAAGTTCTGCTGCAAAGACATTTGCCCATTGACAAAGACAATCCCACTGGGGTATGGTGCTTATTCATCGATTGCTGCCTTTCCATGATGCTACTTAATGATTGAATTCTGTCGTTGCTATTGCCTGTGCAAAAGGAGCTCCAGCTTCCAGACAGACACACACTGTTGATGTAGTGGACTTTGACTTCTTCCTCTTCCTCCGTGGCCCGGCCTCCAGACTCCTGGTGATAACATCCCCCCCCCCCAGCGAATATGGCAGGCCAGGCAGGCTGGAGGGCAGCGAGACAAAGCCATGAGAGAGAAAATATGTAATCTGTTCCAGAAATCTATCTCTCAGCCCGCCAGGCCTGCCATGTAAGACAGAGAAACAAAAGCCTCGGGTTTGTCAGTGGCACATCGTGCTCCATCATAAGGAATCAGTCTCGGAATGGAGACTGATTCCTCGATGCGGCCGAAATACATTTTCTGACACTGGCACCTCTGGACACGTCGGCAGACAGATGTTGTCGGAAAATGGAAACTATATGGGGACTTGCACTGTTTGATTCTATTCCCACAAAAAAAAGGTTTGACCAGATTCACACACATTGCCTGTTCTGTCAGTTGATCATGCCTTCCTTTGGAAAAATAATCAATCAAACATACATACAGTATCTATTTTATGTTAATCTGTAACTATGATGTATGAAGAACACTCTTTCTCTCTCTCTCTTCCCATTGGTGTCTGTCTACCCTCATGTCTTCAATTGTTAATCACTACGGTTACAGCATCCGTATGCACTGGAGAGGTTATGATTGGTCCATTGGCCCCATGTTTTATTCACCATCCATCTATCTCCATTCTGGGGCTGTAACCTCCACTGAGAAGATCTTGAAGAAATCTGTCTCTCCCCAGCGGTTCAGTGAATTGACACCATGGGCGACTAGAGATGTGTGCTGGTGACTGAATGACTCACTCCTCCATTGTCCTGTGGGATGATATGATTCTACCTTTACTGATGTGCTGCCAGACTTCATGTGCTGACATCAGAGGTGTGAGTTTGGTGATGTGGGTGTAGGCTATATCAGTCTATCGTGGGTGTGCGAATATATGCGTAGGTCTACATACACCAACATTTTTAGGTAATTGTAGATGGCTATGCACATGCAGCTTATGTTGCATACTCGTAACACACGCATTATCTCATCTCGTGACTTTATCCTGGTTGTCTTCTCCTTCAGCTTTGGTGGAGCCCTGTAGTGGAGGTTGGAGGTTAAGACATTGGATGTTACGCAACTACAAAAACAATCATGGTGGTTTTGGTGGTCATTTTGAAAAACTCAAATGTTGGTCTTACCCTATCACATTATTTAAAAGGAGGATTGCGCATCATTCTGTAGGCGTGTAATCTACTATTCAATTTGCAGTGCAATATTGCTTTTATTTTGTTCTCGTTGATGTTAGCTTGAAATTTTGCCGTCAGTAAAAAAAACACAACATTCCCATCTCCAGTGAGAACGCAGCTATGTTGAACTTTGGTAGCGAGCTACATACTGCATTTTACACCTGTAACACAGATTACCCTTCATATGTCCTTAGTATGTCTCCTGCAATAATACACATCTGATCTTTGAGATCCCTTACTCCCAGGGGCCTTTTAGAGTGATATTTAGTGACATAGCACTGTGAATGAGACGCTTACCAATAAACGATCACAAGGCCAGAGGCCATTTTCATGAAATACAGTATGTTGGTGAATAGTTTTTTTTTGTTTTTTTTTGCACTATGCTAAATTATTCATGCGAGGAGAAGATGAAAATATTGTTTTCATTTGTCCTTGAATTTACATTCTGTGTAAGAGCTGTGTAAACTTGAGCAAAATGTAAATGAAAATCAATGTTTCTTTATGGGGGACTTGCGGTACCAGATGTAACGAAGGTGTTATCAGTCAAGCTGTTACCCACAAAAGGAAAGGAAAGGATGGCTCAGTAGGTGGATGGAGAACAGCTCAGAAGAATTCCTAAACCAGTTGGTGGTATTATGAACAGTTCTGTTAGCAGACCGGTAGGTGGCGGTATGATCACTGGCTTTTAGCTTCTCGAGTTAGTGCGCACCCCTTCCCTCAGTCCCATTTGATATGATAGGGCAATCAATTAGCTTTTTATGCTTTTTGGCACAGGTTCCAGATTCAAATGAAGTCTCCTTCCAAGCTACAGTTCAGTTAGACAGGGGCTTAAACCATTAACGCTAGAGCCGAATACAACAGACCTTACAGTGAAATGTTTACTTACATGCCCTTAACCAACCTTGCAGTTTTAAGAAGAATAAGTGTTAAGTAAAAAATAGATAAGTAAAAATTTAAATAAAAAAAAAATCATTAAAGAGCAGCAGTAAATATAACAGTAGCGAGGCTATATACAGGGGTTACTGGTACAGAGTCAATGTGCGGGGGCATCTGTTAGTCGAGGTAATTGAGGTAATATGTACATGTAGGTAGAGTTAAAGTGACTGCATAGGTAATAAACAGAGTAGCAGCAGTGTAAAAGAGGGGAAGGGGGGGGGGCACAATGCAAATAGTCTGGGTAGCCATTTGATTAGATGTTCAGGAGTCTTATGGCTTGTGGGGTAGAAGCTGGAAGCCCTTTGGACCTAGACTTGGCTCTACGGTACCACTTGCTGTGCAAAGTGATACCCCGTATCTGCTTTGGTAAAACACTGAGGGATGGGCCAGGAGAAATGTATCGAATCTCAAATTCATAGACAAAGCTGTGGATGCAAGGACTGACCATCCAGGAGATCAACATTATAGTTTAAACCATGTGTTGATGTGGTACAGTGTTTGTTAATGTTTACATTGTTTATAAACATTGGAGTGAAACAAGTTTATATGTTGGGTTCTGATGGGGTACGACAGTTGAACTAAGCTCACGAGGCATTTATAAGTTATGTCATTCATTTATAAGTCCCAAAATGTATGTAGCAACTAAGGATTCTAGCTTTGTGTTACAATTAAGCACCGAAATGGAAGCTGCTATTAGTATGTAGATTGAAGTTTCCACTTTCCTAATTGACTATTTTAATCTGTGTTGTTGTTGTCCCTGTAGCTTTCCATCGCCCTTTCAAATGGACTCTTTCTCATTATTACCATGTGATGTGATCAATTCGTGCTCCCATGGGAAACAATGTATTTATTAGGCCCAGGACAATAACAGCATCGCAATATTTTTTCATGGCAAAAATGTAAACACAAACTGTTTGTGTGCTATAGATTGGAAAATAAATCAATTTGACTCTGGATGACAACATAATGATGTTTGTTTCCAACATTAGGGCTGTTTGCCTAATGAGTATCGCGGTACTGATTTCATAGTATTTATGTAAATATACAACTGTCCCAGTAGCCAATAGTTGTGCTCCAACCCAATTTAGACCACTACCCCCAGAATGTTGCCTACTTTTCTTCATGTAATAATGCCAGAAAACTGTACTATGTGTTCATATGACTCACTAGCCTAGTGTCCATTGCAGATTGACCTGATTTGTTGATTGTCCCTTATGGGGTAATTTAATATTTACACTCAGTGTAGAAAACATTAGGAACACCTCCCTAATATTGAGATGCATTCCACTTTGCCCTCAGAGCAGCCTCAATTTGGCGGGGCATGGACTCTACAAGGTGTTAAAAGCATTCCACAGGGATGCTGGCCCTTGTTGACTCGAATGAATCCCACAGTTGTGTCAAGTTTGCTGGATGTGCTTTGGGTGATGGACCATTCTTCATGCACACTGGAAACTGTTGAGCGTGAAAAACCCAGCAGCGTTGCAGTTCTTGACACACTTAAACCAGTGTGCCTGGCACCTACAACCATACCTCATTCAAAGGCACTTACATCTTTTGTCATGCCCATTCATCGTCTGAAAGGCACACATACACAATCCATATCTCTATTGTCTCAAATCTTAAAAATCCTTCTTTAAATCGGTCTCCTCCCCTTCATGTATACTGATTGAAATGGATTTAATATGTGGCATCGATAAGGGATCATAGCTTTAACCTGGTCAGTCTATGTCATAGAAAGAGCTGGTGTTCCTAATGTTTTGTACACTCAGTGTAAGTACGCAGTGTGTGAGACTGTAAACTTTAGTACCACTGAAAAATAGGGGTAGGGCGGTAGAGAATCAAATGACCATAAATGTAATAAGAAACCTTAGGTGCTGGCTTAAGACCCGTAGCAACCACTACAGAATGTCCGGTCAGAACAAGGATGAGGCGGATGTCCAGGTTAAGGGGAGTTTAATTGAAGAACATGTCCACATTCACACACACATCACACACACACATCTGACCACTCATGGTTCAGATAACTGAGAATCATGTCCAGTGAGAACTGACATAAACTATGTGGTCGTTTAGATGCACAATTAAACATCAGACATACATGTACAGGGATTCAGTCCACAGGAGGAAAAGTTCAGCAGGAGGGAAAACTGTGGAAGTGCTCATCAGCATGGGGAAAGCACATTTCTGACCACACAGCGTGCTGGGGTCAGACACTAACTGAAACTGAAGTCCCGGGAATCAAGGCAACTGATGTGGTTGAAGGAGATGTGATTTTATAAGTATTTGGCGTGGCCTTGACCAATAAGACACTAACAAAAGTGGGGGACCTCTGAATAGGAGACTAAGCTGCCCGACCAGAACTAACCATAACGGATGGCTAGAATCAGCTGACTGAAGCTGGCCGTTTGGACTGAAGCTGGCCATTTTAACAACCACAGCTCCTCTCTCTACCTCCCTCCCTCTTGCTCTTGTATTCCCTCCCTCCTCTGCCTCTTTCCCGTCTCAGAGAGCGCTACTGTCAGAGGGAACATAGTTAATTCTCTCCTCATCCGTAGCGCTCACATACACTAATCTCCCTTGACAGAGAGAGATACATAGACAAAGAGAGTGAAAGAGAAAAAGGCACACTTTAAACACTTCAGGAGCCACGTTATGTTTCTGGCACCCTTACACTATTCTCTTACTTCTTAGCAACTCTGTGGGACATTTCCTGTATGCCTCTAGCAGACTTTCTGGGACTCTAAGGCAGACAGACGTCTTCTCCTCATCCACCGTTCAGCTTCCATCCCACCCTGTCTGGATTTGGGGAGTGAGCAGGCGTGTGGGTAGGCGCGACGGAGGTGGAGAGGGCGCGGGGGAACTGGAGCACAGGGGACGCAGATCCAGAGCGCAAGGAGGCTGGGTCGGGGGCCGGAGCTGGGGCATGGTGGAGGCATGCTGAACGCGTTGTGGGAGACTGAGGGGCTGCAGGCGGTGGGAATCGTGGTGCTGGTGTGTGCCTCGCTCAAGCTGCTGCATCTGCTGGGACTCATCAACTTCTCAGAGGGTAAGAGATGAACAGAAACAGAGAGAGAAAGGTGAGCGAGACTGAGAGATGGAGAGCGAAGAGCGAGCGAGGGGCTGGGAATAGTTTGGGGGAGTTTGAATTGTAGTATATGCAAGAGTGATATGTCCATTGGTGGTTCTCCTAACCAGGTTATACTCTGTTGTAATTTGCTTGGATAAGTTCCTATATGTAACATGTTTTGTACTGTATTTATAGTATATTGCTTTGGAAAAATTGTCACTCCTTTCTTGCAAATAAGGCTTGAATTTGGAGTTGTGTCTTGGAGGGCATTTTGTGAAACTGAGAACAGGAATGGCAATACAGCACAGAGAGAGAGAGAGAGACGGGGTCAACGACTGTGTTAATTGAGGAGTTTCGGGAAGTGACTGAGGGATCCAGAACTCAGAAAGATGAGCTAGGGGGCGTACATGAAGGGAGCATTAAGCGACACTGCATCAAAGGTAGCCGGGGAAGCTATGAGTGCTGGAGGCTTAGGCAACTGAGAGACAGTAAATAATCGCCAATTGTGCTTTATATTGGCCTACAGGCCAAGTTAGATTTGTGCCACTTTAATTTAAGTCGTTCAGCATTTTAGGTTTCTTAAACCAGTGTTTCTCATCTCTAGTCCTAGAGTAGGGGGGAGTGGGGTAAGTTGAGCCAAATGGTTAGTTGAGCCGCCCCTTGTTTTTAAAAAACCATACACAAAATGTATAATTTGACCAAATTTTTAGGAAGAGGTCATCATTTCATGGAGTCTGTGAAGGAAGAAACCAAATGAATGTATTGCGTTAGAGGTTTTATGATACTTGTATCTAAACCAAAGTAGATACTTTTAATATGGTTTTCAATATCAGTTAGGGTCTCTATACACCTCAATATGAGGTCCTAAACCTAGCATGAAAGTGCATCCTTGTAGCTGTGTGGGCCAATATAGTCTAAATGTTTGCCTTTGGGTAAATTGAGCCAATGGCTATGGGGTAAGTTTAGCCAAAGGCAAGTTGAGTGTCATTGAAGGCATTATTGCTGGGATATGAGGTAACAACAGGGCCTGGCCTATGTTAAGTGTTTTTAAAAACTACAAGTTGTTTGTTAGATGTAAAGCCTGTGTTAAAATATACTTAGAGTGATTAAAAAGGCAAAAAAGTGATTTGTGATTGTGTTGAATTTTGTTTGGGAAATAAAGACAGTTAGTGGTAATATTTCATTCAGTACAGAAATGTGTAGGCCCCGCAACAGACCTTGCCCTTCTGCACAACTTACCTCATACACTGGGTAAGTTCTGCCAAGATACCACTTTATTTGGACAATTATGTAATGTTTACATGAATTCTGATTATTTCCAGGGATACACAACATCCTGAAATATATTTACAGAAAGTATTCAATCCCCTTGACTTTTTTCCACATGTTGTTGTGCTATTGTCACGCCCTGAACATAGAGAGCCCTTGGTTCTCTATGGTGTTCAGATCAGAGCGTGACTAGGGGGATGTTCTAGTCTTTTCATTTCTAATGTGTCTACTTTGAAGAATCTCAAATATAAAATATATTTTGATTTGTTTAACACTTTTTTTTGGTTACTACATGATTCCATATATGTGTTCTTTATAGTTTTGATGTCTTCACTGTTATTCTACAATGTAGAAAATAGCAATAAAAAAAATATGAAAACCTTGAATGAGTAGGTGTGTCCAAACTTTTGACTGGTACTATATACTGTGTGTGTATATATATATATATATATGTATGTATGTATGTATGTATGTATGTATGTATGTATGTATGTATGTATGTATGTATGTATGTATGTATGTATGTATGTATGTATGTATGTATGTATGTATGTATGTATGTATGTATGTATGTATGTATGTATGTATGTATGTATGTGTGTGTGTATGTATGTATGTATGTATGTATGTGTGTGTGTATGTGTATGTGTGTGTGTGTGTGTATATAGGTCTCAAATGCCATTGATTAATCAATATTAATTGTGGTCTTATGCAAACATGCTTTCAGTATCACACTGTTATTGTCAAGGTTTGATCTTGTGTTGTTCCTATGCGGTTCAACAAGCAAGTTCAAGTGTATCTAATCATTTTAGTTTACGACACACTGGACACTAAATTAGGCTGATATACTGTAAGTTAAATCTTTAGTCCTTTACTTTGAAAGACAATTGTCCTAATTTTCAATACCAGCAGCGGTCATTGTATTGATCTTTTGCCATGGAGGTTGGATGAAGATATCACCCTCCACAGCGTGTGGTAGAAACCTGCTTAGACCAGATGATGTGGTCACTATCCCATAGATCAGATTATGGTGACAATTATCATGCCCAACTAGCCTCTTCTAGAATGGAAGGATAGGTTGTTCAGGTAGTCTTCCAGATGTCTGATAATTATTAGTTTTTATTTTATTTAACATTTTTAACCAGGCAAGTCGGAATTAATCAAAATAATTTGGTAATCAAAGGTCGAATAGAAAAATGTACATTTTCTTTTAAAAACATTACTGGAATATTCATCTTTGAGTTCTTGATCAAGGTACAGTTATATAAAGAACACTTACCCAACCTCATTGAACAATCAATCTCTTTCTATTCTTGGTAAAAGATACATATATGCACTCATCCTTCCTCTTTTGCAACCATAGCCTGAAATTGATTAAACATATACTTGGTTCTCATTATGCTTGGGGTGTTATGCTCGGGAGAGATACATAGACAAAGAGAGTGAAAGAGAAAACAGCACACTTTAAACACTTGTTATGTTTTTGGCACCCTTACACTATTCTCTTACTTCTTAGCAACTCTAAGGGAGTCTCTAGATTTTGCTCGCCTGAAGTAGAGTATATTGTGATAAATTGCATGCCACACTACTTGCCTAGTGAGATTTCAGCTATAATTTACGTGGCTGTTTATTTACCACCACAGACAGATGCTGGCACTAAGATCGCACTCAGGCAGCTGTATAAGGAAATAAGGAAACAGGAAACCACTCACCCAGAGGCGGCGCTCCTAGTGGCCAGAGACTTTAATGCAGGGGAACTTAAATCAGTTCTACCAAATGTCCATCAACATGTTAAATGTGCAACCAGAGGTCTAAAAATCTATATCACCTGTATTCCACATACAGAGACGCGTACAAAGCTCTCCCTCGCCCTCCATTTGGTAAATCCGACCACAACTCTATCCTCCTGATTCCTGCTTACAAGCACAAATTATAGCAGGAAGCAACAGTGACTTGGTCTATAAAAAAGTGGTCAGATGAAGCAGATGATAAACTACAGGACTGTTGTGCTATCACAGACTGAAACATGTTCCGGGATTCTTCCGATGGCATTGAGGAGTTACACCACATCAGTCACTGGCTTAATCAATAAGTGCATCGAGGACGTCGTCCCCACAGTGACTGTACGTACATACCCCAACCAGAAGCCATGGATTACAGGCAGCATTCGTACTGAGCTACAGGGTAGAGCTGCCCCTTTCAAGGTGCGGGACTCTAACCTGAAAGCTTACAAGAAATCCTGCTATGCCCTGCGACAAACCATGAAACAGGCAAAGCGTCAATACAGGGCTAAGATTGAATCATACTACACCGGCTCTGACGCTCATCTTATGTGGCAGGGCTTGCAAACTATTAGACTACAAAGGGAAGCACAGCCACGAGCTGCCCAGTGACACGAGCCTACCAGACTAGCTAAATCACTTCTATGCTCACTTCAAGGCAAGCAACACTGAGGCATGCATGAGAGCATCAGCTGTTCCGGACGACTGTGTGATCACGCTCTCCGTAGCCGACGTGAGTAAAACCTTTAAACAGGTCAACATACACAAGGCTGAGGGGCCAGACGGATTACCAGGATGTGTGCTCTGGGCATGTGCTGACCAACTGGCAGGTGTCTTCACTGACATTTTCAACATGTTCCTGATTGAGTCTGTAGTACTAATTTGTTTCAAGCAGACCACCATAGTCCCTATGCCCAAGAACACAAAGGCAACCTGCCTAAATGACTACAGACCCGTAGCACTCACGTCTGTGGTCATGAAGTGCTTTGAAATGTTGGTAATGGGTCACATCAACACCATTATCCCAGAAACCCTAGACCCACTCTAATTTGCATACTGCCCAAACAGATCCACAGATAATGCAATCTCTATTGCACTCCACACTGCCCTTTCCCACCTGGACAAAAGGAACACTTATCTGAGAATGCTATTCATTGACTACAGCTCAGCGTTCAACACCATAGTACCCTCAAAGCTCATCACTAAACTAAGGAACCTGGGACTAAACACCTCCCTCTGCAACTGGATCCTGGACTTCCTGAAGGGCCGCCCCCAGGTGGTGAGGGTAGGTAGTAACACATCTGCCACGCTGATCCTCAACACTGGAGCTCCCCAGGGGTGCGTGCTCAGTCCCCTCCTGTACTCCTTGTTCACCCACGACTGCATGGCCAGGCACAACTCCAACACCATCATTAAGTTTGCAGACGACACAACAGTGGTAGGCCTGATCAACGACGAGGCAGCCTATAGGGAGGAGGTCAGAGATCTGGCCGGGTGGTGCCAGAATAACAACCTATCCCTCAGCGTAACCAAGACTAAGGAGATGATTGTGGACTACAGGAAAAGGAGGACCGAGCATGCCCCCATTCTCATCGACGGGGCTGTAGTGGAGCAGGTTGAGAGCTTCAAGTTCCTTGGTGTCCACATCAACAACAAACGAGATTGGTCCAAACACACCAAGACAGTTGTGAAGAGGGCACGACAAAGCCTATTCCCCCTCAGGAAACTAAAAAGATTTGGCATGGGTCCTGAGATCCTCAAAAGGTTCAGCTGCAACATCGAGAGCATCCTACCTGGTTGCATCACTGCCTGGTACGGCAATTGCTCAGCCTTTGACCGCAAGGCATTACAACGGGTAGTGCGTATGGCCCAGTACATCACTGGGGCTAAGCTGCCTGCCATCCAGGCCCTCTACACCAGGCGGTGTCAGAGGAAGGCCCTAAAAATTGTCAAAGACCCCAGCCACCCCAGTCATAGACTATTCTCTCCACTACCACATGGCAAGCGGTACTGGAGTGCCAAGTCTTGGACATAAAGGCTTCTCAACAGTTTTTACCCCCAAGCCATAAGACTCCTGAACAGGTAATCAAATGGCTACCCGGACTATTTGCATTGTGATCCCCCCCAACCCCTCTTTGTTACGCTGCTGCTACCTTCTGTTTATCATATATGCATAGTCACTATAACTATACACTCATATACATACTACCTCAATTGGGCCGACCAACCACTGCTCCCGCACATTGGCTAATCGGGCTATCTGCCTTGTGTCCCACCCACCACCCGCCAACCCATCTTTAGCGCTATTGCTACTCTCTGTTCATCATATATGCACATTCACTTTAACCATATCTACATGTACATACTACCTCAATCAGCCTGACTAACCGGTGTCTGTATGTAACCTCGCTACTTTTATAGCCTCGCTACTGTATATAGCCTGTCTTTTTACTGTTGTTTTTATTTCTTTACCTACCTATTGTTCACCTAATACCTTTTTTGCACTATTGGTTAGAGCCTGTAAGTAAGCATGTCACCTTTCACCTGTTGTATTCGGCGCACGTGACAAATAAACGTTGATTTGATTTGATGATCATCGGCAATCATCGGAAAGGAGCAGAAATGAAAGCCGATGTTTTGTGGTCAGAGGCAATAGGGCTGCGGATAAAGGTCCAATGCAGCTGTTTTTATCTCAATATCAAATAATTCCTGGGTAACAGTGAAGTACCTTCCTGTGATTGTTTTCAATTAAATGGTCAAAACGAAACCAAAAAACCTTCTTAGCAATGAGCAATTTCTCAAGCAAGAATTTAGCTAGGACTGTCTGGGGTGGTTGAGTGGAGACGAGAAACCTGAAAATTAGTTGTGATTGGCAGAGAGGTTTGGAACTCTCTAATTTTCCACCTGGAGATGTCACCAGGCAGGACTAAACTCCATCCATCCCACCAAAACAGGCTGATATTTCAGCCAGCCTTTTCAAATAGCTCTTACACCAAAAGGACATTATAATTTTCACAATTTCGTAGTATTATTCCAACCTCATAGTTTGGAAATATATGTAAAACACAGGTAAATTATGTTTTTGACTGCACTGGGCTTTTAACAGTTTGTCTGCAATGTCTGAGACTGACTTTAAGACCCACTACACCCTTGTATTTGTATTTATTATGGATCCCCATTAGCTGCAGCCAAGGTAGCAGCTACTCTTTCTGTGGTCCAGCTAAATTAAGGCAGTTATACAATTTTTTAAACATTACAACGCATTCACAACACATTAAGTGTGTGCCCTCAGGCCCTTACTGCACTACCACATATCTACAGCACAAAATCCATGTGTGTACGTGTGTTTATAGTGCATATGTTATTGTGTGTTTGTATGCAGGTGTCTGTGCCTATGTTTGTGCTGCTTCACAGTCCCCGCTGTTCCATAAGGTGTACTTTTTCTTCTTCTTGTGTGGATAGGATAGCTAATTGAAAGTCTGAGCTGTAATCAGTCAGCTAGAGCCCCTCTACCTACTATCTGACTGATTAGCTGCTGACACTTAACCCTCATCCTCCTGCTGGTTCTCCAGGACTTCTGAGAATCAGACTGCTGTGGTCATGATGACACAGACCTTTGCACACACACACACACACACACACACTCCCACCTATTAGTGCATAGTGCTGATCAAGGCCTCCCAGGTACAGACAGTACCAGTGTGTCAGGGGAAGATAAATATTTCTCGGCCCTGGTGACACAGACCTTTCTTTCTTTCCTTTTTTTTTACATGAGAGCAGAACACCGTCAATTTAAAACACTGTGTCAGCAATTAGGGTAGAAAACATGGAGTGTTTTAGCAGATAACCATCTCACGTGGCCTTTCTCTTGTTTCTAATTTGGCTAAAAGAGTGACTTCTAATGGGGTTCTTGAAGGTGTTTCTCATACAATGTTGCGTCTCTGTTGTAATTTGCTTTGCCTCGAGGACAATAGATTTACAGGCAATATATCTCAGCCACACAGTAACACATGCACATTGGTTTTCAATTAACCTAGTAGCAGGATAAATGAGGACTCATAAAAATAAATAAATAAATAAATAAATAAATAATACTATATATATATATATATATACACACACACATCTTAGACCATCTGTTTCTGGTTGGGTAGAATTTCCCAACATCCAATGTCGACAATGTCTGAAGAGTGGATAAACCTAATTTAGCTAGGATTCACATTTTTGGCTTTTTTTACACTCTGCCAGTAGTAGTTTGACAGTGTAGCTCGAGCCAACATCTAATCCCATCAATCACAAGGACCTTTAGTCTGCAGACTGAATGACAGTCTTATTCATATCATTGTCATTCAGCGTTCTGAGGGTCACGACAGAAAAAAATAAACATGGCTTCTAGACATTTGTATTTATTTGCTACCCTTTTGTTTCTTACGTAAAACTGTGCATGTTCTCTCTGCAGTTGGTTTTGGAGGCTGGGTTCTGAAATAGGTCTGTGGCAGAGATGATGCCTGGCCTTGGGCTTTCAGCAGAGTTCACTAGTTGGTTTGCTTGCACTTTGTTTTCAATTTAACAGTTTAAGACTTGCAGTTAGAGCTACTTTTACTCCCTGTTTTTGACAGTTTGATGTTGTGGTGTGTATGACAGTAGCCTGCAACTGAGAATACATTTATTAAAGGTATTTCTGAAACTACAGTTGAAGTCAGACGTTTACATACACTTAGGTTGGAGTCATTAAAACTCGTTTTTTCAACCACTCCACACATTTCTTGTTACCAAAATATAGTTTTGGCAAGTCAGTTAGGACATCTACTTTGTGCATGACACAAGTCATTTTTCCAACAATTGTTTACAGACAGAGTATTTCACTTATAATTCACTGTATCACAATTCCAGTGGGTCAGATGTTTACATACACTAAGTTGACTTTTCCTTTTAAACAGCTTGGAAAATCTAGAAAATGATGTCATGGCTTTAGAAGCTTCTGATGAGCTAATTGACATCATTTGAGTCAATTGGATGTGTACCTGTGGATGTATTTCAAGGCCTACCTTCAAACTCAGTGCCTCTTTGCTTGACATCATGGGAAAATCTAAATAAATCAGCCAAGACCTCAGAATAAAAATTGTAGACCTCCACAAGTCTGGTTCATCGTTGGGAGCAATTTCCAAACTCCTGGAGGTACCACGTTCAACTGTACAAACAATAGCACGCAAGTATAAACACCATGGGACCACACAGCTGTCATACCGCTCAGGAAGGAGACACATTCTGTCTCCTAGAGATGAACATACTTTGGTGCGAATCAAGTGCAAATCAATCCCAGAACAACAGCAAAGGACCTTGTGATGATGCTGGAGGAAACAGGTACAAAAGTATCTATATCCACAGTAAAACGAGTCCAATATCTATATAAGAAACACAAGCAGCTTTATAAAGGTTTTGAGTTGAATTGTAAAACATCAGTGCAAACGTATTCATCCCCTTGACGTTTTTCCTATTTGCATTACAACCTGTAATTTAAATAGATTTTTATTTAGATTTCACGTAATGGACATAAAATAGTCCAAAATAGTCCAATTGGTGAAGTGAAATGAAAAAAATTATTTGTTTTAAAAAATTCAAAAAAATTTAAAACAAAAAAGTGGTGTGTGCATATGTATTCACCCCCTTTCTTACGAAGCCCCTAAATAAGATCTGATGCAACCAATTGCCTTCAGAAGTAACATAATTAGTTAAAAAACTCCACCTGTGTGCAATCTAAGTGTCACATGATCTGTCACATGATCTCAGTGTATATATACACTTGTTTTGAAAGGCCCCAGAGTCTACAACAACCCTAAGCAAGTGGCACTACCAAGCAAGTGGCACTACCAAGCAAGTGGCACTACCAAGCAAGTGGGGTGGCAGGGTAGCCTAGTGGTTAGAGCATTGGGCTAGTAACCGAAATGTTACTAGCCCAATCTGTCGTTCTGCGCCTAATCTGCCGTTCTGCCCCTGAACAAGGCAGTTAACCCACTTGGCCGTCATTGAAAATAATTTGTTCTTAACTGACTTGCCTAGTAAAATAAAGGTAAAATAAAATAAATAAAAACCATGAAAACCAAGGAGCCATCCAAACAGGTCAGGGTCAAAGTTGGGCAGAAGTACAGATCAGGGTTGGGTTATAAAAAAATATGAGAACCTGTGAACATTCCCATGAAGCACCATTAAATCCATTCTAAAAAATATAATATGGCACCACAACAAACCTGCCAAGTGAGGGCCACCCACCAAAGCTCACGGACCAGTCAAGTAGGGCATTAATCAGAGACCAAAGATAACCCTGAAGGAGCTGCAAAGCTCCACAGCGGAGATTGGAGCATCTGTCCATAGGACCACTTTAAGCAGTACACTCCACAGAGCTGGACTTTATGGAAGAGTGGCCAGAAAGAAAGTAATTGCTTAAAGAAAAAAATAAGCAAACACATTTGGTGTTAGCCCAAATGCATGTGGGAGACTCCCCAAACATATGGAAGAAGGTACTCTTGTCAGATGAGACTTTTTGGCCATCAAGGAAAACGCTATGTCTGGCGCAAACCCAACACCTCTCATCACCCCGAGAATACCATCCCCACCGTGAAGCATGGTGGTGGCAGCATCATGCTGTGGGAATGTTTTTCATCGGCAGGGACTGGGAAACTGGTCAGAATTGAAGGAATGATGGATCGCTGCATATGTGGCTTTACAAAGTATTGACTTTGTGGAGGGGGGGGGGGTGAATAGCTATGCACGCTCAAAGTTTTCTGTTCTTTTGTCTTATTTCTTGTTTGTTTCACAATAAAAAATATGTTGCATCTTCAAAGTGGTAGGCATGTTGTGTAAATCAAGTGATACAAACCCCCAACAAAATCTATTTTAATTCCAGGTTGTAAGGCAACAAAATAGGAAAAGTGCTTTCGTAAGCCACTGTAGTTCTTTGTCTCTTTCTCCCCTTGAGTATAGAGAGGTAGGTTGTCTTTGAATTTGTCTTCTTGCTTTACCTTCCCAATTTCCCCCCTGTATCCAATAGCCAGGTTCTGACAAGTCTCCCTTTTCTTTTCACTTTGCAATAAAAGCCTACACAAATATCAGTGGGTGATTACCAACCAAAATAAAGTAGCTGAAAGATTGTTGCATTTGATTTAATAGCCAATTCTGTCTAGAGACCATTCAGCCCCTTCAACATCATTATTGATTTGACATAACTATTGAACATTATATTCAAATTAAATATGTTTGAGCCTGTGTGTATTACTTATTTGTTTCATAGGCTATTGCATTTTACAGGCAATTATGACCATTGTGCAATGAGGAAAATCTTTGCGCTACTTCAAAGCTCACATGAAAATCTTCCCGCCAGCCAGCCACTAGTTGTTGCTGGGCTGATTTCTTTGACCAAATCCAAGCCAAATTAATAGAGGTGCGAATTTAGCAACAGCCAAGCATCGAGCCGTCAAGCCGGCAATACGAGCGAGCAACAAAACACCAGTAACCAAAATACCAAATATGTCTAAAGAACCCCAAATCATTTGTTTTGCTCTTCAAAGTTTTTCAGCAAATGGTGCAGTGTGGCACAATCTCAAATATGGAACAGAAAAAAATTAAGAAAAGACTGGAACCACGTTCAACTTAAAACCTCAGACCCGGTCACTGTGACTCAGACTTGAGCACTTGGACCTGAGGGGTATACTACGAAACAAGCTAGATCTACTCAGGATTTTAGCTTCCCACTCCAACCCAGGCTTCATCCGTACTATGACGGTGTATATCGCATACCCAAAGGGTCTTGTGACCTACTCGGACTCAAGCGCAGGGGACTTGGGATTCGACTCGGATATGGTTTAGTGACTCGACTACAACACTGGCCATAAGTAGTACTTTTTTTTATTGTGCCACATAGTTGTAGTATGTTGATTCCTCTGACAAAAATATTGGACTGTAACAAAAAAATGACTCATCAAATCCTCTCCCTCCTTCCAAGTCAATTAAAAAAACATTTTTTTACATCTTGGCAAATGTCCATTAAAGTGTCAAGGGACTACCTGGCTTGTCTGGCAAAATTGGTTGTGTCTTGACACTTTATTTAATGCTGCAATGTGTAACTTTTTGGGCAACCTGACCAAATTCACATAGAAATGTGAGTTATAGACCTGTCATTCTCATTTAAAGCAAGTCTAAAAAGCTGTAGATCTGTTCCATGTGAGCTATTTCTATGCTTTCCATTCTTAAGATTTCGGTTTTGAACACCAGCTTCAAACAGCTGAAAATACTTTTATTTTGGTTATGGAAAATATATTTCTCTGCGGTTTATTTGGTACAATGTTTCTCTACATAATGACTGTTTGTTTTGTCACAGAAACAGAAATTACACAACCAATTATACTTTTTTTTTATCAGAAAATGGTGCAGTGATTTCTGCATATTTCACGTTAAATAAAGGAGAAATTTTGTTTTTTACTTCTATCATAAAGTCCCTACTTTTCTGTAAGAGGAAACACTCATGACATCTGTTATGTGCAAGGTAATACCTTAAAAGAGTAAAGAGAAGGATATTGCTTTTTTCAAAACAAAAACAGGTCATACACACTCCCTCTTTATAACAAGATCCTTATTCAATATCGTGAACAGGATGAAAATCGACTGCAACAATTACCCTATTTTAACCCACTATTTTAGAAATGCCTGTAAACATTGCTAGACACAACCTTTCCTGGGGTGATCTGACCAATGGTCCCCTCAAGTGTATTTAGCCCTCATCACTGAGAAGAGCGTGGGATGGAAACTTACCGAAATGGTCAGAAACCCTGATGATCAGTACTGGTAAACGTTTCCCAGATAATCAATTCTGACAGGGGGCGAGTGACGAACAGTGATGAGATGAAGGCAGATTTTGAAGTCGTAGGATGTTAAATGATCTTTATTTCAGAGCAGTAGGAGAAAACAGGAATATATCTCCATAATGCCAATGAATTCAGGCTGACCATGTATGTCACACAATGGTGTGACAGGTGTTGGAGTGTGCTTCTTCTTAGAGTTACCATGACATTACTGAATTAAAAACCTCTGTGGAAAATAAAAAAGCTTTTGTGGCCCATGTCAGACTGCAAAATACTTATGACATGAAAACGGTCGTCTTGAGAAAATTGTATTAAGCAGTATATTGTTTTCCTCTTGAACCTATTCAATCATTGTTTGAGGAGCTTTGAAGCCGAGTGCCTGAGGTGTGAAGTAACCCATCCGTTATTTATTATTCAATCAAGACGATACAGGGAATATGCTCAATCAGCACTTTCATGAGTTTAATTAGCTTGCTAAATGAAAAAGAATATCCCCCTAAAACAGTGTTTTCCATAATTTTTCTGAGGGCGTAGGTGCTTTGATATATTATGGGCTCCCGAGTGGCACAGCGGTCTAAGGCACTGTATCTCAGTGCAAGAGATTACGCTACAGTCCCTGGTTCGAATCTAGGCTGAAACACATCCGGCCGTGATTGGGAGTCTCATAGGGTGGCGCAGAATTGTCCCTGTTTCGGCTTGTGGGGTAGGCCTTCAACTGACTTGCTGAGTTTAAATATATATATATATGTGTATATATATGTGTATATATATGTGTATATATATATATGTAATTATGTCAAAGTTAATCACAGATAGTCTAAAAGTATGCGGACACCTGCTCGTCAAACAGCTCATTCCAAAATCATGGGCATTAATATGGAGTTGGTCCCCCCTTTGCTGTTATAACAGCCTCCACTCTTCCGGGAAGGCTTTTCACTAGATGTTGGAACACAGCCATGAGCATGAGTGAGGTCGGGCGCTGGTGTTGGTCGATTAGGCCTGGCTCACAGTTGGCGTTCCAATTCAACCCAAAGGTATTCGATGGGGTTGAGATCAGGGCTCTGTGCAGACCAGTCAAGTTCTTCCACACCGATCTAGACAAACTATTTCTGTATAGACCTCGCTTTGTGCATTATCATACTGAAACAGGAAAGGGCCTTCCCCAAACTGTTGCAACAAAGTTAGAAGCACAGAATAATCTGGAATGTCATTGTATGCTGTAGCGTTAACATTTCCCTTCACTGGAACTAAGGGGCCCGAACCATGAAGAACAGCCCCAGACCATTATTCCTCCTCCACTAAACTTTACAGTTGGCACTATGCATTCGGGCAGGTACAGTAGCGTTCTCCTGGCATCCGCCAAACCCAAATTCGTCCGTTGGACTGCCAGATGGTGGAGCGTGATTCATCACTTCAGAGAACGCGTTTCCACTGCTCTCGAGCTTTGCACCACTCGAACCGACGCTTGGCATTGCACATCGGCCATGGAAAACCCATTTCTTGGTTCTCCTGACAAATGTTGCTTCCAGAGGCATTTTGGAACTTGGTAGTGAGTATTGCAACTGTGAACAGACGATTTTCACGCGCTACGTGCTTCAGCACTTGGCGGTCCTGTTCTGTGAGCTTGTGTGGCCTACCACTTTGCGACTGAGCCATTGTTGCTCCTAGACGTTTCCACTTCACAATAAGAGCACTTACAATTGACCGGGGAAGCTTGAGCAGGGCAGAAATTTTACGAACTGACTTGTTGGAAAGGTGGCATCCTATGACGGTGCCACGTTGAAAGCCACTGAGCTCTTCAGTAAGGCCATTCTACTGCCAATGTTTTTCTATGGAGATTGCATTGCTTTGTGCTCGATTTTATACACCTGTCAGCAATGGGTGGGGCTGAAATAGCTGAATCAACTAATTTGAAGGGGTGTCCACAGACTTTTGGATACATAGTGTCTGAATAAGTTTCTTTGTTTAATTTTTGTTTCGTTTTCCCGAAGTGTTTTGTCTGGCTTTGAAAGTCTAACCGATACTTTGCAAATTAAAGTCAAAATGTTGTTGTGAGTTAGTTTACCCCATTTTAGGTAGAGTTGTGAAAGTGCTGACTCGCTGGTCTAGGTGATGTCACTGCCTTAGGGTACCACTTTCATTATTTGATGTATGAAACAGTGAAAACTATCATCCACACAAAGACAGGTTTATAATTTGCCTTAAGTCTGATACAATAGCCCACCCGTAACAAAGGAATTTGCCATTTTATTGAATTGGATAAATGACAAAGTGGCTTGCGTCATCTGGAGATAGGCGATGCTGAGGTACAACAATACCATGGAGCTTTGTTCCACTGTATCAACAATTGGGAATGCTCACAACTAGATTGCTATCAGAGAAATCTCTTTACCCTTTTTCATGGAATTCTGCAGTGCCGTAGAAGTTTGCATCCCGGAGTCGCCTCTTCACTGTTGATATTGCAACTGCACAAGGGGACAAAGATCATACTTTTAGGAGAAATGTCCTTTGGTCTGATGAAACAAAATTAGAACTGTTTGGCCATAATGACCATCGTTGTGTTTGGAGGAAAAAGGGGGAGGCTTGCAAGCCGAAGAACACCATCCAAATTGCTTCACAACCACAAACCATGTGTAACCATGCCAGCCCAGGACCTCCACATCCGGTTTCTTCACCTGCAGACCAGCTGATGAAACTGCACAACCAAATAATTTCTGCACAAGCTGTCAGAAACCGTCTCAGGTAAGCTCATCTGCATGATCGTCGCCCTCACCAGGGTCTTTGACCTGACTGCAGTTTGGCGTCGTAACCGACTTCAGTGGGCAAATGCTCACCTTCGATGGCCACTGGCACGCTCTGCACAAATGAAACCCGGTTTCAACTGTACTGGCCAGATGGCAGACATCATGTATGGCGTCGTGTGGGCGAGCGGGTTGCTGATGTCAACGTTGCTGGTGGTGGGGTTTTGGTATGGGAAGGCATAAGCTATGGACAATGAACGCAATTGCATTTTATCAGTGCGAATTTGAATGCATAGCTACCTTGACGAGATCCTGAGGCCCATTGTTGTGCCATTCATCCGCCGCCATCACATCATGTTTCAGCGTGATGATACACGGCCACATGTCACGAGGATTGGTACACAATTCCTGGAAGCTGAAAATGTCCCAGTTCTTCCATGACCTGCAGACATGTCACCCATTGAGCATGTTTGGCAGCGTGTTCCAGTTCCTGCCAATATCCAGCAACGTCTCACAGCCATTGAAGAGGAGTGGGACAACATCCCACAGGCCACAATCAACAGCATGATCAACTCTATGCAAAGGAGATTTGTTGTGCTGCATCAGGCAAGTGGTGATCACAACAGATACTGACTGGTTTTCTGATCCCCTACTTTTTTTTAAGGTGTCTGTGACCAAAAGATGCATATCTGTATTCCCAGTCATGTGAAGTCCATAGATTAGAGCCTCATTTATTTCAATTGACTGTAAAATCTTAAAATTGTTGCATGTTGTGTTTATATTTTTGTTCAGTGTATATTCAATGACCTTCCTTCCTATCCAAAGTCATTCCACTGCCATCCTCACAGCCAGCAACATCGATCTAGAGGCTGCATTTTTATTCAATAACAGCAATGACATAATTCTCTCTGACTCCAATCTTAAAGCCTATTTTTGTTTGAGACCACAAATAGGAACGAATGGCTGCTTTTATTTGTTTCTATGGTTATTTTCCATGGCGTATGTGTGAGATAAAATTAGCCTTTCCCATTAGGTGGTCAAGAGTGTGGTTGAAATACCCATCTTCTATCGACTTTGTACATCGGGCACAACGCAAATGAAGAAAAGTCATTTGAGAGACGCGTTGTTTGGCAGTGGTTGTAATTGTATTCTACTGTCTGCTACCATTTGTGTTGGATCATTTGCAAATATTTGTATCTGTGAGAGGTCCAATGGGAATGTATTACTCCTCTGGAAACGTAAACCGTGTCTGGGTTTCAGAATATGTCCCAAGGGCACCTCAGTTTACTCCTTTTGAAAATCTCCCTTCCTCCAGCCTAGACCTAGGGATGCCAACACACACACAGAAGATCCAGTGGTTGTCAGTGGAGGTGGTATTTTTCTGGCACTGAGCATTTGCATGCCATCTCCAAAAAACGAGACTTAAAAAAGCTAATATTCAGATTGACAGTGGAGACGATGCCAAATAGATTCCCTCTTTTCCTCGTGTTGTAAAGGCAAATGCCTCCTTTTGAGTCGTCGGTTTGCCAGGCCTCAACTAAGCTGTATGTGGCCTCATGTACTTCTTCACCATTCTAGAAGGAAAGTGGCCTCATTGTATGCGTGTGAACCTTTGCTGTCTGCTACCCGGCAAAGAGACTCTTGCCTCATCAGATAAATCAGCTTGGCATTCTGAAGGTATGCTGTCCGTGTTTATGCTGTGCACTCACCTGCTTCGTTGAGCAGTGACAGCAGTGCTCTGATGTTCCCCGATAACAATAATGGCACATGTTGCCTGTGTGTGTGTGTGTGTGTGTGTGTGTGTGTGTGTGTGTGTGTGTGTGTGTGTGTGTGTGTGTGTGTGTGTGTGTGTGTGGGGGGGGCTTATTTATAGTCTTGCCTCTAAAATGTTCTAGGGCCAGGCTCAGTGTGTCCACTGTTGTGCCCAGAATTGTTTGGCAGGTGGAGATGACAAGAAGTGGTATTCTGGACTAGTACCAGAGGATTGTCTCCAATTTAAAACACAAAACCTCACCAGGCTGTCTGTGAGAGACATCTCCATCCCCTTGGGACTCACCAGCAGCATTTCTCCATCTGACTGAGAGGCAGGCATTTGCAATATTAATGGATGCAACAGTTGAACATTACTTCACGGCTTGCCTCGGTGCCTATGTGGGTTGAAATTATTTCAAGCCTCTCCACCAGATCTGGCTTCGCTCCCAATCACCATCATTTTGATGTCATTAAGCCTTACCTGACATGTTTTTGCCTCTTCTGAGTCTTAAAAAAGCTATATGGAAAGTTAGCGAGGCTCATCCCCAAACATGAGCAGATGTGCTTCCGAGTGGCTCATTACGAAGCTGCCATAACGGCTGTCTATCGGCGGGCGATCAGATCCGGCTCTCCAAAATCTCAGGCATGTTCTGGGAGAAGAACGTCCGCCTGTGATGACAGTGCCACGGCAAGAGAGCATTGTCGAACTGATCTCACGCCGGCCTCCTCCGCGTGATTGTTCCAACACCTATCAAATCCACCATTGGCCAGTGGAAGGACTCTCTCATTTCAATTCAACTCCCTCTCTCGCTGTGTAAGTTTACCTCAAGACCTTCTGCCAAGGGATAGTCGGTAGTTCATCCTCATTTCAACTCGGAGTAAACATGGGGATTGTTGTTTAAAGCAGACGACGACTGACTGCCTCTCGGAAAGTATTATAGTAAATAAATGCTCCCACCACCAAGACACAGCAAATAATGGAACTTGGATTGCAAATTGAAATGCATAGAAGTTCCCGATATTGTGTTAGATTGCTCTCCCTGTCAGACACACATACTGTATATATTATTTATTTATTTTGATCTCCCATGACAATTAACATGCCACATATCTACAGTTGAAGTCGGAAGTTTACATACACCTTAGCCAAGTACATTTAAACTCAGTTTTTCACAATTCCTGACATTTAATCCCAGTAAAAATTCCCTGTTTTAAGTCAGTTAGGATCACCACTTTCTTTTAAGAATGTGAAATGTCAGAATAATAGTAGAGAGAATGATTTATTTCAGCTTTTATTTCTTTCATCACATCCCCAGTGGGTCAGAAGTTTACATACACTCAATTAGTATTTGGTAGAATTGCCTTTAAATTGTTTAACTTGGGTCAGACGTTTCGGGTAGCGTTCCACAAGCTTCCCACAATAAGTTGGGTTAATTTTGGCCCATTCCTGCTGACAGAGCTGGTGTAACTGAGTCAGGTTGGTAGGCCTCCGTGCTCGCACACACTTTTTCAGTTCTGCCCACACATTTTCTATAGCTTTGAGGTCAGGGCTTTGTAATGGCCACTCCAATACCTTGACTTTATTGTCCTTAAGCCATTTTGCCACAACTTTGGAAGTATGCTTGGGGTCATTGTCCATTTGGAAGACCCATTTGTGACCAAGCTTTAACTTCCTGACTGATGTCTTGAGATGTTGCTTCAATCTATTCACATCATTTTCCGTCCTCATGATGGCATCTATTTTGTGAAGTGTACAAGTCCATCCTGCAGCAAAGCACCCCCACAACATGATGCTGCCACCCCCGTGCTTCACGGTTGGGATGGTGTTCTTCGGCCTGCTAGTCTCCCCCTTCCTCCAAACATAACGATGGTCATTTTGGCCCAACAGTTCTATTTTTGTTTCATCGGACCAGAGGACATTTCTCCTAAAAGTACGATATTTGTCCCCATGTGCAGTTGCAAACTGTAGTCTGGCTTTTTTATGGTGGTTTTGGAGCAGTGGCTTCTTCCTTGCTGATCGGCCTTTCAGGTTATGTCGATATAGGGCTCGTTTTACTGTGGATATAGATACTCTTGTACCTGTTTCCTCCAGCATCTTCACAAGGTCCTTTGCTGTTGTTCTGTGATTTATTAGCACTTTTCGCACCAAAGCACCTTCAACTCTAGGAGACAGAACACATCTCCTTCCTGAGCGGTATGACGACTGCGTGGTCCCATGGTGTTTGTACTTGCATACTGTTGTTCATACACAGTATTTTAATTGTAATAAATTAAGATTTTATTGTATTAATCTCCTATTTGCATATCGGATGTAATTAACTGGTCTAAAAAAATGAATTAGTGGAATGGAATCACATAATAGATAAGGAAGTTGACGTGGATAAGAATAAATCTCACTATTCAAGGAATGTCCATTAGATGAACGTGGTACCTCCAGGAGTTTGGAAATTGCTCCCAAGGATGATCCAGACTTGTGGACGTCTACAATTTTTATTCTGCGGGATTGGCTGATTTATTTAGATTTTCCCATGATGTCAAGCAAAGAGGCACTGAGTTTGAAGGTAGGCCTTGAAATACATCCACAGGTACACCTCCAATTGACTCAAATTATGTCAATTAGCCTTTTAGAAGTTTCTAAGGCCATGACATAATTTTCTGGAATTTTCCAAGCTGTTTAAAGGCACAGTCAACTTAGTGTGTGTAAACTTCTGACCCACTGGAATTACGACACAGTGAATTAGAAGTGAAATAATCTGTCTGTAAACAATTGTTGGAAAAATGACTTGTGTCATGCACAAAGTAGATGTCCTTACCGACTTGCCAAAACTATAGTTTGTTAACAAGAAATTTGTGGAATGGTGTATGTCAACGTCTGACTTCAACTGTATCTACAGACAGGAATCAATGCAGTGACTTTTCGTACTGAGTTGACCTTCAGTCAGTCACTAGGTGTTGACATCTCAATCGAAGAAGTGGCCTCGATCATCAGTTTACATTGGAATCACGTGTCACGGCTTGAGAGATGAATACAACAAGTTTGTCGCGTCACAAGCTTAATATAGTCATTGTGTGCTAGGAATATGGGACCAAATACTTGTTTGACAAAATGTAATGCACTATGAAGTGAATTTGTCCAAATACTTTTGACAGCTTCAAATGGGGGGGACTAGATGCATAAAGTGCTTTACTTTCTAAACGGTAAAACCGATGTGTATGAATATACTCTCAGATAAAATGTGACATTTCGTACTGTCGTCTCATATAGAACGTTTGATATCAAATCCAAAGTTCTGGAATATAGAGCCAAATGAAACGTTTTAGCTTCATTGTCCAAATAAATACGTAGAGTCGTTTGCATATACTGTCCTCTATGATAATTTTCCAGCTCACTGATCATTGATTATATCACCTTCAGAAGAATTAAAGGGCAAATGTAAAATGCACTATCAGAGCACAATCAGCAATCTATTATGTCACATTTCCTCTGGGAGTCCACAGCAGTCTGGCAGTTGAGAAAATATATAAGGTATCACTCAAGTCAAAGTAATAACTCCATCAAGGGGACTGTTTTGGGCGGCCAATGACATCCGACTCCAGTGTGTGGGGACGTTTATGGGCTTTTGCCCATACCTTCATCTTGACTTTTATCCAGTGCTGACAGAATTGAGCGGAGACATACATCAACACCTTGCGACAGCCCTGTCCAACAAAGCTCTCTGGCAATATCATTGTCCCGGATGCTGTGGTGACGTTTACCATCCATGTTCAACACCCGCAGAACACTTTCACGCTCATTGTCATTTGTCACATATTGCGCCACTGTCTTCCGAAGTGTGTCGTGGCGTAAGATCTCTCGTGTGACAGGTGGAGTGATTATTCTTCTATTTACACTTTTGTTCGGTTCCTTACACCGTACCCAAACCGGCCGCGTGCCATCATGCGCAAATTGATTTTGTCCCCCCACACCAAAGGCGTTCACGACACGCAGGTTAAAATATCAAAACAAACTCTGAACCAATTATATTAATTCGGGTACAGGTCAAAAAGCATTACATATTTTATGGCAATTTATCTAGCTAGCTTGCAGTTGCTAGCTAATTTGTCCTGGGTTATAAAAGTTGAGTTGTTATTTTACCTGAAATGTACAAGGTCCTCTACTCCGACAATCCACACACAAAACGGTCAACCGAATCGTTTCTAGTCATCTCTCCTCCTTCCAGGCTTTTTCTTCTTTGGACTTTATATGGCAATTGGCATCTAACTTTCATAGTTACAACGCCGAACGACCAAACTCCGTTCATCTTTCAATCACCCACTTGGGTGTAGCCAATGAGAAGATGGCACGTGGGTATCTGCTTCTTTAAACCAATGAGGAGATAGGAGAGGCTGGACGTGCACCGCGTTCAGCGTCACAAATAGAACTGACTTCTATTTTAGCGCTTGGCAACGCAGACGCTGGTTGGTGGTGTGGTCAGCATGTTAGAAGTGAACAATGGCAGAGTGTGTTTCTTTACCGGCCATTTACATGAGACTCTTGCTCCGGTCCTATGTTGTCTTGCCAGGCCCCAATGACTATATGAGGAAATGGTTCAGGTGGAGATAAGATCAGTGTATAGTTTGGCTCAGGGTCCAGCTTGTCTACTGGAGTGGGCTGTGGTGTGTCGCAAGTAGAGGACACGTCACATAGTTTGTGCTGACCAGACTTTAGTTTCACTCTTATTGCACAAGCAACCATGAAGAACTGACCTGCCATTGTAATCGTGTTAGGATCTTAATTTGATCAACCGGTTGCAGGATAACTTTACTGCAATGCAGCAAATTTCACACTTGTTGTGTATTTGAGGTTTAAAAAGGCTTCGGAAGTTTGTAATTTCCACTTTCAAATTCCTGTTGCTGCAGGATTATTTTCCTGCTGGTGCAAAGTGCCTCAAATTAAGATTGTTCATCTGTATGTCCATTTCTGTACTCCTCATGTACACTGCTGTATATTTACAGAAGTATGTGGACAGCCCTTCAAAATAGTGAACTTGGGTTTTTCAGTCACACCCGTTGCTGACAGGTGTATAAAATGAGCACACAGCCATGCAATCTCCATAGAAAAACATTGGCAGGAGAATGTCCTTACTGAAGAGCTCAGTGATTTTCAACGTGGCCCCATCATAGGATGCCACTGTTCCAACAAGTCAGTTTGTCAAATGTATGCCCTGCTAGACCTACCCCGGTCAACTATAAGTGCTGTTATTGTGAAGTGGAAGCATCTAGGAGCAACGGCTCAGCCGTGAAGTGGTAGGCCACAAGCTCACAGAACGGGACTGCCGAGTGCTCAGTTGCAACACTCACTACCGAGTTCCAAACTGCCCCTGGAAGCTACGTTTGTCAGGAGCTTCATGAAATGGGTTTAATTCGCCGAGCAGCCTCACACAAGCCTAAGATCACCATGCGCAATGCCAAGCGTCGGCTGGAATGGTGTAAAGCTCGCCGTACGTGGATTCTGGAGCAGTCGAAACGGGTTCTCTGAAGTATTGAATCACACTTCACCATCTGGTGGTCCGACGGTTGCCAGCTTCGGCCTAGGCCCCTTAGTTCCAGTGAAGGGAATCTTAACGCTACAGCATACAATTACACTCTGTGCTTCCAACTTTGTGGCAACAGTTTGGGGAAGGCCCTATCCTGTTTCAGCATGGCAATGCCCCGTGCATAAATTGTGGTCCATCCAGAATGTTTTGTTGTGTGTGGAAGAACTTGACTGGCCTGCACAGAACCCTGAACTCAACCCCTTCGAACACCTTTGGGATGAATTGGAATGCCGATTGCGAGCCAGGCCTAATCGCCCAACATCAGTGCCCGACCTCACTAATCCTCTAGTGGCTGAATTGGCAGCAAGTCCCCGCATCAATGTTCCAACATCTAGTGGAAAGCCTTCCAGGAAGAGTGTAGGCTGTTAGAACAGTAAGGGGGGGACCAACTCCATATTCGAGATATTTGATGAGCAGGTGTCCACATACTTTTGGTCATGTAGTGTACATGTCTACACCAGATGGCCAGTTGGTCTATCTCACAAAAGATATGTCGTATCCTAATGACATTTTACATGATGTGGAAATTCTTAAACAGGGACACTCGAAGCCAATCTTAATATTAATCTTTGTTTATTGTCAGCATGCTGGGGAGCTTCCAACCAACTCAATGCACCATAGTACACAAGTCAATCAGGAGCTCTGCTTGGGCAGTCCCAGCAGTTGTCTTATATACGGCTATACACAGACAAGTTATATCTGCGTGATTTAGCATAATGAATTAATCATTACCTTTTTGTTGAATACGTGTGACTGACGAATACTGGAACATAACATGTGACAGACTAATACCTCACCTTGAAACTGAGATCTTTCATTCTCAAAACAAGGTTCTGGGCGTACTGCCAAATTGCAGCTCTTGATAGTGAGGATTCGTTCAGTCAGCCACTTGCATGAACACAGAAATTGGTTTATAGAACAGTACATAAATAGAACACAGACATTTAGTTATAAGAAAAGCACAAATGTAAAAATTCCCATTACAGATGCAATCATATTTGACGTTTTAGAATGTGGCTTATGGCATTGGAGTGAACAGCACAGTATAGTATGGTCACCTGCTAATGAGCCCTCTATTATTCAACTGGGTTTCTCGCCACCCGAGAGAGGGGGTTTCCTTTCCTCTGGTTAACGACCAGACAGCATTATCACCAGACCAGGCCTGGATATCCTTAGGTCAACATGGGTTATGTTAATTACAGTGCCACCACAGTCCATGCACGGTTATAGCTCCACACACCTCCGACAAGGCACTTATGTGACACTGGAGTGTGATTGTCTGTAACACTAGCAGGTGTGTTGCCGGATGATGAATTGTAGGTCCTCTGAGTGCTGGCCTGTTTTTCTCATCCCGGCTCCCTGACGCCACAGAGTGAACCTAACATTTGGGATCTGATGCTAACTCATCCCAGAGTAAGACCTCGACATGCATGAGAAAAGCTTTCTGAACAGAGCACTGTTTAGCTCCATTACAGACCATGCTCCAGTAATATTGCAATATTGGGGGATATTTGAACAAGGGATATGATAAGTGGAGGGAACCCTAACCTAGGAGGTTAGATGGAAGTCATGAGAAGGTCAAAGCTTTACATAGGGGATGATTAGATTGAAGAGGCTGGAAAGAAAATCGGTTTCCTCTTCATGATATATTGTAATTTCTGAGAATAGGACAATCACCCAGAATACTGTTCGTTGTGGAAAGGTTCAGTACGGTTCCCTGATCTGTACTTTGTCATTTTGTTCAACTGTACCTCATTTTGGAAGTACTCATCTGAAGGAAAAGACATGGGCTGTGTCCGAATACCCAAATAAATAGTAGGCTTTTTGTATGTTTTATAGTATGTGAAATTTAGAAAATGTGTGCTAGAAATGCCAGGATGTCATACTCATTTCGTTTTTTGAACTAGTAGAATTCGCTGTACGCTATTGAGGAAGAAAATGGTCTTCTCACAGCCGCATGTGTTTGACA
Source organism: Oncorhynchus keta (assembly GCF_023373465.1). Classification (NCBI taxonomy): domain Eukaryota; kingdom Metazoa; phylum Chordata; class Actinopteri; order Salmoniformes; family Salmonidae; genus Oncorhynchus; species Oncorhynchus keta. Next base: position 18,016,919 of record NC_068433.1, read on the forward strand.
ACAGCTGATAATCAGATCAAAAATGCACGAATGGCACGGCACAAGTGAAATTGCGAATTAGTTACGCATTCTCAGTTTGGAGTAGTATGTTGATATTTGTTGATTACTGCATACTTTTTTACCTAACAGTACTTTCTAAATATACAGAACAAAAATATAAACGCAACAATTTCAACGATTTTACTGAGTTCCAGTTCATATAATGAAATCAGTCAATTAAAATGAATAAATAATCTATGGAGTTCACATGACTGGGAATACAGATAGGCATCTGTTGGTCAAAAATACATCTTAAAAAAGTAAGGGCCTAGATCAGAAATCCAGTCAGTATCTGGTGTGACCACCACCGCCTCATGCAGCACAACACACCTCCTTCACATAGAGTTGATCAGGCTGTTGATTGTGGCCTGTGGAATGTTGTCCCACTCCTCTTCAATGGCTGTGCGAAGTTGCTGGATATCGGCGTGAACTGGAACACACTGTCGCACACGGCGATCCAGAGCATCCCACACATGCTCAATGGGTGACATGTCTGGTGAGTATGCAGGCCATGGAAGAACTGGGGCATTTTAACCTTCCGGCAACTGTGTACAGATCCTTGCGACATGGGGTCGTGCCTTATCATGCTGAAACATGAGGTGATGGCGGCGGATGAATGGCCCAACAATGGGCCTCAGGATCTCATCATGGTATCTCAATGCATTCAACCCTGGGGAGGCAGGGTAGCCTAGTGGTTACAGTGTTGGACTAGTAACTTGAAGGTTGCAAGTTCAAATCCTGGAGGTGACAAGGTACAAATATGTTCCTAGGCTGTCATTGAATATAAGAATTTGTTCTTAAACTAACTTGCCTAATTCAAAATTCAGATTACCATCGAGAAATTGAAATTGTGTTCGTTGTCCGTAGCTAATGCATGGTCATACCATAACCCCACCGCCACCATGGGGCACTGTTCATATTGCTGACATCAGTAAACTGTTCACCCACGTGACTCCATACACGTGGTCTGCGGTTGTGAGGCTCTATAAAACGGCGTTGAAGGTGGCTTATGAGAGAGGAATTAACATTAAATTATCTGGCAACACCTCAAGTTGACATTCCTGCCTATGGCATGCGCCCTAAAACTTGAGACATCTGTGGCATTGTGTTGTGTGAAAAAATGACACATTTTAGATTGGCCTTTTATTGTCCCCAGCACAACCTTTGGAATGAGCATGCTGTTTAATCAGCTGCGTGATATGCCACACTTGTCAGTTGGATGGATTATGTAAAGGAGAAATTCTCACTAACAAGGATGTAAACAAATTTGCGGCAAACATTTTTAGAGAAATAATATTTTTGTGCATGTTGAAAAATGCTGGGATCTTTTTATTTCAGCTCATGAAACATTGGATCAACACCTTACACGTTGCGTTTATACTTTTGTTCAGTGTAGTATGACTAGCACACAGTAAGTAGTTTTAGTAATCATTAGTGGGCAAGACAGATTTTGAACACGTCTGCTTATCATGTAAGAAATGAGCTGCAAGACTAACCTGCTGCTACTTTACAAGATAAGCTAGATGAGGGACCTTTGTGTCAGAAAAATAATGTACTATGTGTACTGAAAAATGTCAGCAACACATGTGGTCCCTTAGGAATAGGGCAACCTTTTTGGGGAACTAGCTGTGCCACAGTTGTGTTCCCTTCTTTGCAGAAGGCAAAAGTATGAACATGACAGCAGTGTGCATGTTGTGATTTTATGCTGTGTTGTGATTTCAAAAATGGTGGGTCCCCAGTTTGTCCGTATTCCCACAATGCTTTGGTCAGGACAACAACATTGGACCTTTGCCTGTGATGAATATGTCACACTACAAACTTGGCACCACAATTCACTGGAGCAGGAGCTGTGGTAAGGAAGCAGTCACTGTGACGCCTGCTAGCTCAGTCGAAGCTGTCTCTTACATTAGGACATATCACATCCATTTAGTCCATTATGAAACAAAGGGCAAGTGTTCATCCAGAAACACTGGCTGCATTAAGGGCCGTGTCACTCAGGGCCTATACTAATTCCACTTAGAATGACAGTGCTTTGCTGTCTGCCATTTCTCAAGCCGGGCCCTGAGCAGGGTACCGCGCAGCTCCCGAAAATAACAAAACATGCAAGTATGGATTTGTGTAAGTTGGGCATTCACTTCAGACAAGTATTGTCTTTGAATTTCAATACTGGCCAGAGTTGTCACATAAATTACTTGACTTGGGCTATTCCCTTCAGCTCTTATTGGAGCTACTAAAGGCTAGTGTCACTGCACTACCTTAATGATTCCACATAAATATCTGCTCTCCAAAGCTTTTTGTATTTTTGCCGAGGACACATACCCTGCTGCTGAGTGGCAAGGAGATCGGTATGTCAGTGTGGCAACAAGAATGGACGACAACAGCAAGACATCTGACCTGATGGTCCAGAAGATTGCCCTGACATGATAGAGGAGGAGGATATTGTGTCTCACACATTGGTTATTGGCCTGGATGGATATTGTCTCGAAGAAGAAACTAGATTCATGTCATTTGTCAGAAAATCTATGTATATTTCTACATTGTATGTCATCATGTTGGCTTGCATCGCATATACCGCTGTGTTAGACTGTAGTCAGCTCCACGTAGAAATATAATATCTGCTAAATGTAGCCAGCCACTGAACAAGTCCCAAGTAAAGGGAAGCCTCTTTCTCCACTTTCTAGAGTTCCCATCTAGTGGCTGTCAGTGTGTCTGGACTCCTCACTGTGCCTCCCTCACAAACACGCAGCGCATTCAGCCACTGCCTTTATTCTTTATACCAGACATGAAAGCCGTCTTGTAATTACGAGTGAGTGATGAACGACACCGCGTTCGTGAGCTTTTTTTTACGCCCACGCTAGCCTTAAAGGCCTGCAGAATTAATGTTTTCACTTTGGCAAGAAGAAGCAACTTTAGCGCTTGCAGGAGATGTCCCCTAAACGTGTTATTTAAATGAATAAAAATTCTACAAAATACATTACACGCTATAGCGATCATAAAGGTTGAGCATTTTATCCTCTTGAGATAGATATTGTGTTGACACACAATGCTGTTGCAGTCATGTATAATATTGCCCACAGTGGCAGGCACAACATGGACCCCTGGGAGTTTGTAAAGCAATACGCTTGACTGTGTGAAATGAGTTTGATAGATGAGGTATTGGATTGGTGTCTGACCTAAGGTCACATGCTCCAGATAAAATTAAAAGCCCCTCCTACGGTGATGACCCAGTGCCACAATATTACAGTATATTAATAAGTCATGTTAACATAATGACTGGGTTCATGGAGTAGGCCTTACACTAGCAGGCCAAGATTACTGCTGACAGTTGCATCTCGGTTGTAGGTACTGAATGTATCAGCATTGGCTGCCATACTGAAGTGAATGGTTTTTTGCATTGCATTTGAAAGCCAATTTCAAACAACAATATTTTACTGAATTAATGGTGAGACCAAGCTGCCTCGGCTTGGTCATAATGGCTGACATGAGATGCGTCCACTTTGATGATAATTTGTGCCCAGATCTGAGATTTAATTTGCCTTTAATAATACATGAGTGCTAAATCTGAATGTTTTCACATAGCAGGTAAATGCACTCCAGTGTTGTTGTCCTGAGAGTTCTTTGTGACAGTAACTGATCTCCACTGCTTGCACTCCAACATCTCCCTTCCCCATTCACTTTGTCTCCCAGCATGCATTGCAGCCACCAGTTGCCCTGGTAACTGTGACACTCACCGTGCTGTATCTCCTAGGTTACGTCTGCCCCCAGAACGACCACAGGCGCGGTGTCAGAGCTCGGCTCATGAAGCTCTTTCCTTGCTCCTCTGCCAAAAAGTCATCTACCAGTAGCCAAAGCAAGTCTTTAACACTCTCTTTATCCCTCTTTCCCCTAACTGTTATCCTTCCTCCCTTCTCTCTGGGGTCAATTCAGTCTATTCAGGGTGTAAACTGAAATTCCAATTCAATAATTGAAAAAAATGTGTATAATAAACTGTAAAGTACGAGTTATTTAAAAATGTTTTATTTTAAATGTTTTAATTCAAATCACTTCCTGAATTGACTGCCTTCAATGTGTGGGATCCCTGGGATCCGTGAAGGTGCATGGCAAAAGAGATGCAAATGTCAATATGGAAGATGTCAATGCACTGGGTTAGGTCTGATGCTACAACCCACCTGTTTCCAATATACCTGGGGGGACGACTTTATTGTCCATTGGATAAATAGCAATTGAAACTCTGACTATGATGATGTCATAACTATGAGTCAGTAGAAACTGGTGAATCATTCATCTGGGTTGTCTGGTTGATGTGACTGTCCCTGTGGGTGTACAAAAGTAAAGGTTTGAGGAAAAACAAAAATGAATAAATATAAGCCATTGCAAATAGTGCCTTTTGGATAGAACTTTCTTTAATCATTTAACCACTGACATGGAGAGGCCGACTCCGTTGCACTCTTTTGATGAATCACCTCTCACGCAGTGTCTTACCTCACTTTGTGGAGCACCAACACACTCAGTGGACAGGACATTGACTTGACAGTGTGAGTGACGGCAGTAATTCATTCAGCATCACGAGAAGGGTAAGCATGTTTACATTAGCTTTATGTATAGGACCACTAGATATCGTATTCTTTTGAAGCGTGGGCATAGGGTTTTCACCGGCAACGTAGGGAAACTCAGACTCCGAGAACAAATGGTGTGTCTTCACTTACCCATCATGCTTGTAGACACACACCCACCCTGTTGGGGCCCAGCTCCGTTTCGGCAGGTTAATCAAGGACTGAGAGGAGACGTGGTCTTTTAGGCTAATTAGGGTTGGCGAGATGCTGTCATATCTCAGGTGTGTGTGTGTGTGTGTGTGTGTGTGTGTGTGTGTGTGTGTGTGTGTGTGTGTGTGTGTGTGTGTGTGTGTGTGTGTGTGTGTGTGTGTGTGTGTGTGTGTGTGTGTGTGTGTGTGTGTGTGTGTGTGTGCAAGCGAGATGAGTCAAGCGCTTAGCTCCGCTAGCGGTGACAGGGCCGAGACGGCGGGTGTCATCATTACAGGCCCATTAAAGTGTTTCTCAGGGTTCAGCAGCCCTCATCTTGAGGAGGCTCTTTGCCAGAGGGGCTGTGTTCTTAGGTCTCTAACACTAATTACCTCGCTGCCGTGATATTTCATAGGAGAGATCGGGACACCGGCAACCGTTTTGGGGGGTTTTGCTCTGTTTTGTCATGTAAGGTTTTCTAATGAAGGGGCAAGGGGAGGATGTGAAAAGAAAATAGGTTCCTTGATTGGTTGGCTTTTGAAATGTGCTTGAAACTGACCCTTAAGCCTAATGTCAAATAATGTCCAATTGTAGTGATCATCAAGTGAATATGGCTAAACTGACAATGACTGCACGCTACTAGCCTATATTCTTATTCTCCTGAGACTGATACTGTGGAGCTGAAATTCAATTGTCTGTAGGCCTTTAAACCATTAGTGTCCTTTGCGTGAATGGCATATTAATTGGATTTCCTTAGCAACAGGGGTGATACAAATGTGTGTATTTGCTCTTGTGCTGTAATTGTACAACATTTAATTTTGTCTAAAGTCTCCTTTGGCTGACTATGGTGGATAATTGGTTCAGAACAGTCATATTAAAGCCACTGCATTTAAGTGGGGACTACATGGTATGCTTTCCCCACAGAAACGGACTACTGCATTTGGGGCCCCGGGCACCGACCTCCTTAAAGAAAACAGATTTTGTTTTAGGTAAATGGCCAACTTCCTGCAATTGTGTTGAAAACATGTCTATTCTACACGATTTATCATGAGACTATGAGAATATTTAGCAGATTTCAAGCAAATTTCCTGTTATTCTACACATTTTGCCATGAGATCGAGTGAGAATCGTACAGTTTTACAGCACATTTCCTGCAATTATAAACATTTTGCTATCATATGCTGTCTGGGGGGCCCACAACCCCTCGAAATAAAAATCATATAATAAAATTGGTTCGAGAACCTCTGGAGTTCGGGGGCTGCTGGACACGTGCCCTGCGTAACTGTGGCTGGATAATAACCGCAGCACAGTTAGCATATTTAAAAGAACTGTTTGACGTTTAAATCGTAGTCCCATTAACCCTGCTGCTGCTATAAAAAAAGTGATGGTTTAATAGAGAACTAGGGTTTCTTCTAATTGATTTGATTAACGTGGGTAGTGTAAACTACACACTTCTAATGTCTGTGCTTAGAGGGTGATTCGGGGTTGTGTGATCTTTGTGGCACAACTGACTGAAATAAACTCAACAACTGAGACAAACTGAACAAGTTCCACAGACATACAGTGGGGAGAACAAGTATTTGATACACTGCTGATTTTACAGGTTTTCCTACTTACAAAGCATGTAGAGGTCGGTAATTGTTATCATACACTTCAACTTCAATTGTTATCGTACACTTCAACTGTGTGAGACGGAATCTAAAACAAAAATCCAGAAAATCACATTGTATGATTTTTAAGTAATTCATTTGCATTTTATTGCATGACATAAGTATTTGATACATCAGAAAAGCAGAACTTAATATTTGGTACAGAAACCTTTGTTTGCAATTACAGAGATCATATGCTTCCTGTAGTTCTTGACCAGGTTTGCACACACTGCAGCAGGGATTTTACGGACTTTCAGCTCCCTCCAAAGATTTTCTATTGGGTTCAGGTCTGGAGACTGGCTAGGCCACTCCAGGACCTTGAGATGCTTCTTACGGAGCCACTCCTTAGTTGCCCTGGCTGTGTTTTTCGGGTCATTGTCATGCTGGAAGACCCAGCCACGACCCATCTTCAATGCTCTTACTGAGGGAAGGAGGTTGTTGGCCAAGATCTTGCGATACATGGCCCCATCCATCCTCCCATCAATACGGTGCAGTCGTCTTGTCCCCTTTGCAGAAAAGCATCCCCAAAGAATGATGTTTCCATCTCCATGCTTCACGTTTGGGATGGTGTTCTTGGGGTTGTACTCATCCTTCTTCCTCCAAACACAGCGAGTGGAGTTTAGACCAAAAAGCTCTAATTTTGTCTCATCAGACCACATGACCTTCTCCCATTCCTCCTCTGGATCATCCAGATGGTCATTGACAAACTTCAGACGGGCCTGGACATGCGCTAGCTTGAGCAGGGGGACCTTGCGTGCGCTGCAGGATTTTAATCCATGACGGCGTAGTGTGTTACTTATGGTTTTCTTTGAGACTGTGGTCCCAGCTCTCTTCAGGTCATTGACCAGGTCCTGCTGTGTAGTTCTGGGCTGATCCCTCACCTTCCTCATCATTGATGCCCCACGAGGTGAGATCTTGCATGGAGCCCCAGACCGAGGGTGATTGACCGTCATCTTGAACTTCTTCCATTTTCTAATAATTGCGCCAACATTTGTTGCCTTCTCACCAAGCTGCTTGCCTATTTTCCTGTAGCCCATCCCAGCCTAGTGCAATTCTACAATTGTATCCCTGATGTCCTTACACAGCTCTCTGGTCTTGGCCATTGTGGAGAGGTTGGAGTCTGTTTGATTGAGTGTGTGGACAGGTGTCTTTTATACAGGTCAGGAGTTCAAACAGGTGCAGTTAATACAGGTAATGAGTGAAGAACAGGAGGGCTTCTTAAAGAAAAACTAACGGGTCTGTGAGAGCCCGAATTCTTACTGGTTGGTAGGTGATCAAATACTTATGTCATGCAATAAAATGCAAATTAATTACTTAAAAATCATACAATGTGATTTTCTGGATTTTTGTTTTAGATTCCGTCTCTCCCAGTTGAAGTGTACTTATGATAAAAATGACACCCCTCTACATGCTTTGTAAGTAGGAAACACTGCCGATTTTACAGGTTATCAAATACTTGTTCTCCCCACTATATGACTAACAGAAATGGAATAATGTGTCCCTGAACAAAGGGGGGTAAAAATCAAAAGTAACAGTCAGTATCTGGCGTGGCTACCAGCTGTCTTAAGAACTGCAGTGCATCTCCTCCTCATGGACTGCACCATATTTGCCAGTTCTTGCTGTGAGATTTTACCCCACTCTTCCACCAAGGCACTTGCAAGTTCCCAGACATTTCTGGGGGAAATGGCCCAAGCCCTTACCCTCTGATCCAACAGATCCCAGATGTGCTCAATGGGATTGAGATCCAGGCTCTTTGCTGGCCGTGGCAGAACACTAACATTCCTGTCATGCAGGAAATCATGCACAGAATGAGCAGTATGGCTGGTGGCATTGTCATGCTGGAGGGTCATGTCAGGATGAGCCTGCAGGAAGGGTACCACATGAGGGATGAGGATGTCTTCCCTGTAATGCACAGTGTCGAGATTGCCTGCAATGACAACAAGCTTAGTCCGATGATGCTGTGACACACCGGCCCAGACCATGACGGACGCTCCACCTCCAAATCGATCCCGCTCCAGAGTGCAGGCCTCGGTGTAACACTCATTCCTTCGACGATAAATGTGAATCCGACCATCACCCCTGGTAAAACAAAACCGGGACTAGAAAAAGAGCATAGTAAAGAGCACTTTTTGTCAGTCCTGTCTGGTCCAATGATGGTGGGTTTGTGCCCATAGTCGACGTTGTTCCATCTGATGTCTGGTGAGGACCTGCCTTATAAATAGGCCTACAAGCCCTCAGTCCAGCCTCTTTCAGCCTATTGCGGACAGTGTGAGCATTGATGGAGGGATTGTGCATTCCTGGTGTAACTCGGGCAGTTGTTGTTGCCATCCTGTACCATTGTGTTGTTCGGATGTACTGATCCTGTGCAGGTGTTGTTACATGTGGTCTGCCACTGCGAGGACTCTCAGCTGACGGTCCTGTAGCACTGTCTTAGGCGTCTCACAGTATGGACATTGCAATTTATTGTCCTTGCCACATCTCCACTCCTCATGCCTCATGGCAGCATGCCTAAGGCATGTTCACGCAGATGAGCAGGGACCCTGGACATCTTTTTTTGTTGTGTTTTTCAGAGTCAGTAGAAAGGCCTCTTTAGTGTCCTAAGTTTTCATAACTGTGACCTTAATTGCCTACTGTCTGTAAGCTGTTAGTGTCTTAACGACCGTTCCACAGGTGCATGTTCATTCATTGTTTATGGTTTATTGAACAAGCATGGGAAACCGTGTTTAAACCCTTTACAATGAAGATCTGTAAAGTTTTTTGGATTTTTACTAATTATCTTTGAAGGACAGGGTCCTGAAAAAAGGGACGTTTATTTTTTTGCTGAGCTTATAAGGACAGCACACACTCCTTTCTCTTATGGGTGAAATGTAGTCAGTTATCGTCAGCTTCTGAATGTCTCACTCCTTCTTCCTCCTCTCCAGACAGCGTGGAGGATGAGTTGGAGCTTTCAGCCGTCCGCCATCGCCCCGAGGGCCTGGAGCAACTGGAGGCCCTGACCCGCTTCAACCGCAAGGAGCTGCAGATCCTCTACCGAGGCTTCAAGAACGTAAGTGGGCCAGTTTAACCACGCATCCAAAATGGAATTAAGAGAACATGCATTGTCTCTTTTCTGTCTCCCCATAAATGTCCCACTCCAAATATCCATGTAGTCAGACTCGTGTTTCCATTCTTAGACCGTTCTTACCATTTGAGGACCACTTTGGAAACAAGTGTTTTAATTAATCATTTTAAGTGCTTTCCTCTTGGTCCACATTGTACATACGGTTGAAGTCGGGAAGTTTACATACACTTAGGTTGGAGTCTTTAAAACTCGTTTTTCAACCACTCCACACATTTCTTGTTAACAAACCATAGTTTTGGCAACTTTGTGCATGACACAAGGAATTTTTCCAACAATTGTTTACAGACAGATTATTTCACTTATAATTCACTGTATCACAATTCCAGTGGGTCAGAAGTTTACATACACTAAGTTGACTGTGCCATTAAACAGCTTGGAAAATTCCAGAAAATGAGATCATGGCTTTAGAAGCTTCTGATAGGCTAATTGACATCATTTGAGTTAATTGGAGGTGTACCTGTGGATGTATTTCAAGGCCTACCTTCAAACTTAGTGCCTCTTTGCTTGACATCAAGGGAAAATCCAAATAAATCAGCCAAGAATACACAAGTCTGGTTCATCCTTGGGAGCAACTTCCAAATGCCTGAAGGTACCACGTTCATCTGTACAAACAATAGTACACAAGTATAAACACCACGGGACCAAGCAGCCGTCATACTGCTCAGGAAGGAGACGTGTCTCCTAGAGATGAACGTACTTTGGTGCGAAAAGTGCTAATAAATCCCAGAACAACAGCAAAGGACTTTGTGAAGATGCTGGAGGAAACGGGTACAATAGTATCTATATCCACAGTAAAACGAGTCCTATATCGACATAACCTGAAAGGCCGCTCAGCAAGGAAGAAGCCACTGTTCCAAAACCACCATAAAAAAGCCAGACTACGGTTTGCAACTGCGCATTAGGACAAAGTTCATACTTTTTGGAAAAATGTCCTCTGGTCTGATGAAACAAAAATGGAACTGTTTGGCCATAATGACCATCGTTATGTTTGGAGGAAAAAGGGGGAGGCTTGCAAGCCGAAGAATACCATCCCAAACGTGATGCACAGGGGTTTTAGCATCATGTTGTGGGGGGTGCTTTTCTGCAGGAGGGACTGGTGCACTTCACAAAATAGATGGCATCATGAAGACGGAAAATCATGTGGATATATTCAAGCAACATCTCAAGACATTAGTCAGGAAGTTACAGCTTGGTCGTAAATGCATCTTCCTTATGGACCCAAGCATACTTCCTAAGTTGTGGCAAAATGGCTTAAGGACAGCAAAGTCACTCCATGGCCATCACAAAGCCCTAACCTCAATCCTATCGAAATGTGTGGGCAGAACTGAAAAGGCGTGTGCGAGCAAGGAGGCCTTCAAACCTGACTCAGTTACACTAGGTCTGTCAGCAGGAATGGGCCAAAATTAACCCAACTTATTGTGGAAGGCAACCTGAAACATTTGATCCAAGTTAAACAATTTAAAGGCAATGCTACCAAATACTCATTGAGTGTATGTAAACTTCTGACTCAACTTCTGGGAATGTGATGAAAGAAATAAAACCTGAAATAAATTATTCTCTCTGCTATTATTCTGACATTTCACATTCTTAAAATAAAGTGGTGATCCTAACTGACCTAAGACAGGGAATTTTTACTAGGTTTAAATGTCAGGAATTGTGAAAAGGTGAGTTTAAGTGTATTAGGCAAAGGTGTATGTAAACTTCCGACTTCAACTGTATGTGACCGACCGGGCTCGATTCCGTCTTATGTTGCAAATTTAGATGATTATAAAAAGTAATTGTTACATTTTATTAAAGTAGAGACTTGGTATATGGTATGTCATACACTATATTTGAGGAACAATGGGAAAGTAATTATGCTTTGAAAGTTGATCAACTTTGGACCTAATTTTTGAGACATGGCCCTTGGAATGTTTTGGTACACTTACTGGAGAGCTCTTCTTTGTCTACAGTACACCCATTCAGCATTGTTTACACCCTCGTTAAGCTTTAGACCCACCGTCTCTTGAAGGATTCACATGTGAGGCCATGTACTTTAACAACCAAAGATTTCAAGAGGGCTGGTTTATACTATGGGTGTGGTCATAAATGTCATCTAGAGTGTACCTGTGGATGTATTTCAAGGCCTACCTTCAAACTTAGTGCCTCTTTGCTTGACATCAAGGGAAAATCCAAATAAATCAGCCAAGAATACACAAGTCTGGTTCATCCTTGGGAGCAACTTCCAAATGCCTGAAGGTACCACGTTCATCTGTACAAACAATAGTACACAAGTATAAACACCACGGGACCAAGCAGCCGTCATACTGCTCAGGAAGGAGACGTGTCTCCTAGAGATGAACGTACTTTGGTGCGAAAAGTGCTAATAAATCCCAGAACAACAGCAAAGGACTTTGTGAAGATGCTGGAGGAAACGGGTACAATAGTATCTATATCCACAGTAAAACGAGTCCTATATCGACATAACCTGAAAGGCCGCTCAGCAAGGAAGAAGCCACTGTTCCAAAACCACCATAAAAAGCCAGACTACGGTTTGCAACTGCGCATTAGGACAAAGTTCATACTTTTTGGAAAAATGTCCTCTGGTCTGATGAAACAAAAATGGAACTGTTTGGCCATAATGACCATCGTTATGTTTGGAGGAAAAAGGGGGAGGCTTGCAAGCCGAAGAATACCATCCCAAACGTGATGCACAGGGGTTTTAGCATCATGTTGTGGGGGGTGCTTTTCTGCAGGAGGGACTGGTGCACTTCACAAAATAGATGGCATCATGAAGACGGAAAATCATGTGGATATATTCAAGCAACATCTCAAGACATTAGTCAGGAAGTTACAGCTTGGTCGTAAATGCATCTTCCTTATGGACCCAAGCATACTTCCTAAGTTGTGGCAAAATGGCTTAAGGACAGCAAAGTCACTCCCTCCATGGCCATCACAAAGCCCTAACCTCAATCCTATCGAAATGTGTGGGCAGAACTGAAAAGGCGTGTGCGAGCAAGGAGGCCTTCAAACCTGACTCAGTTACACTAGGTCTGTCAGCAGGAATGGGCCAAAATTAACCCAACTTATTGTGGAAGGCAACCTGAAACATTTGATCCAAGTTAAACAATTTAAAGGCAATGCTACCAAATACTCATTGAGTGTATGTAAACTTCTGACTCAACTTCTGGGAATGTGATGAAAGAAATAAAACCTGAAATAAATTATTCTCTCTGCTATTATTCTGACATTTCACATTCTTAAAATAAAGTGGTGATCCTAACTGACCTAAGACAGGGAATTTTTACTAGGTTTAAATGTCAGGAATTGTGAAAAGGTGAGTTTAAGTGTATTAGGCAAAGGTGTATGTAAACTTCCGACTTCAACTGTATGTGACCGACCGGGCTCGATTCCGTCTTATGTTGCAAATTTAGATGATTATAAAAAGTAATTGTTACATTTTATTAAAGTAGAGACTTGGTATATGGTATGTCATACACTATATTTGAGGAACAATGGGAAAGTAATTATGCTTTGAAAGTTGATCAACTTTGGACCTAATTTTTGAGACATGGCCCTTGGAATGTTTTGGTACACTTACTGGAGAGCTCTTCTTTGTCTACAGTACACCCATTCAGCATTGTTTACACCCTCGTTAAGCTTTAGACCCACCGTCTCTTGAAGGATTCACATGTGAGGCCATGTACTTTAACAACCAAAGATTTCAAGAGGGCTGGTTTATACTATGGGTGTGGTCATAAATGTCATCTAGAGTGCCAGAGTGTGCTCTGGGTGTTCTTAAACTCAGAACGTTTTCAGATTGTCAGTTTGTAAATTAAAAGCATTTTGCTCTCGGAGCGTTCATAGAGCACACTGGATGCTCTGGCTGAGGAGTACGGTTGACCCGAGCATTCTGACCTAACAACAGCAGTCAAGCACCCAAGCTAACTGGCTAACGTTGGCCAGCTTGCTAGCTACTTCCAGACGCAAATGAGAGAACTGTTCACTCTGACCATTTTACTCGCCCTAGCAGAGCTGTTTTATGTTATCCAGAGCGTTGGCTCGCCGCCATTGGACACTGGAGCAGTGAAACGCGTTCTCTGGAGTGATGAATCACACTTCACCATCTGGCAGTCCGATGAACAAAACTGGGTTTGTCGGTTGCCAGGAGAACGCTACCTAACTGAATGCATAGTGCCAACTGTAAAGTTTGGTGGATGAGGAATAATGTTCTGGGGCTGTTTTTCATGGTTCTGGCTAGGCATCTTAGTTCCAGTGAAGGGAAATCTTAACGCTACAGCTACAATGTCATTATAGTTTGGGGAAGGCCATTTCCTGTTTCACATGACAATTCCCCCATTCACAAAGCGAGGTCCATCCAGAAATGGTTTGCTGAGATCGGTGTGTGGAAGAATTTGACTGGCCTGCACTGAGCCCTGACCTCGACCCCCATCAAACACCTTTTGGATGAATTGTAAGTCCAATTTCGAGCCAGGCCTAATCTCCCAACATCAGTGCCCGACCTCACTAATGATTTTGTGGCTAAATGGAAGCAAGTCCCTGCAGCAACGTTCCAACATCTAGTGGAAAGCCTTCCCAGAAGAGTGGACACTGTTATAGCACCAAAGGGGTGACCAACTCCATATTAATGCCCATGATTTTGGAATGAGATGCTCGATGAGCACGTGTCCACATACTTTTGGCCACACAGTGTACCTCACTCGAGAATACTCAAGGATGAGTACTAAAGGAACAATTAGGTCACACCTCAAATGCATTCGATATACTATTTAATGACTAACGAACAATCGGGTCACACAAGGTTCTTTAGAGCGGCAAGTGTACAATAAAAAGGTCTTTGTCACCTCTGTTAAGAACCGTAATGAGATGACCCAGAATTAACTTGACCCAAATTGTCTGGTGACAAATGGGTAGGCCCACAGCCTATGACACCGCATCCCGAGTGGCCCTGGTCCCTGTGGACACTACCCAGAGACACTGTGATGTGCATAGGGGAAGTCTACCCATTAGCCCCCCACCACAGGAGACTGGAAATAAGGGCTGATAAGTTCTCTAATGCCTGAGGCGGCTCTTAATTGTCACCATGTTGTCCCCTGACGCCTTGTCCCTATGGAATCTCCCATCAAAACATTTTTAAGACCCCTTCCCCTACCTCTAGAGCTTTTTTTTTCTCTCCTCTTTCGCTAAGACTGTTTTAAGGTGACATTTGGTCTTGCATGTTCAATGAGAGTGGCCTCTCAGCAGAAGCCAGACCCATCACTCCTCTACAGTTAGGCAGTTATTGTAGTTGGGCACATTCCCAATCAGGACAGTGTCTCACAGCTTTTGACTAGCTTTTGTCCATTGTCGAGGCTATAGCTCTTTAACTTATTACCCGCTCAGGTCAAAATCCTGATCTATGGTTCACGCTCAGCCAGTGTCAGGGGCAGAACACAGGAAAGCTTTTTAAAAAACTGGCCTGATAAATGTAATCTGGAACAGTCTCTATTCTAAGCAATTTTGGCCCTGTGTCCTAGACGTCTCAGTCTTGGGTGCGAATCATCGCTCCAAGGTGAGCATCTGAGGGTGGTAGGAGAGTCTTTTTGAACATCAATCTTTACGAGTAAGACATTTATAACCCCTCCGAGCGGCCAGAGTTTGGCTTTCTCTCGGATCAGTAGTTCCCAGAACGAGACCTTTGGCCAATTATTTAGATGTCCGAACAGGGCTTTATTCAGACCGATGTGGTCATATGTCCAACACTGCTCGTCTTTATCGTCAGACGCAGTATGAAGGTTGTTTCTCGCATTGCCGACCTCATCCCAGACTCCTGACAATAGCAACCCAATCTCCTCACGTCTGACCAATTCTTCCAAACTGTTCAGGAATTCCGAGCCAGGGCATCGGCCTGGGGCATCAGATTGCCACCTCAGATTGCAACTCTTTAAAATACATCAGCGGAGATGCCGCTGTTAAAACTTCTCAGTCAGTAGCTTGATTTTCCACATATATTTCCTTCCCCGACCTTGACGAGATGAGTCATTGTAAGGAATTTCACGTGCGGCTGGGGTTGCATTCCACAAATGAGTTATGATTTTCTTCTCATGGATGAGTTCATTTCACAAGTTTATCAAATTAATACAGATACACTGAGTCATCTCAGACCCATTCAAACCCATATGTAGAGAAGTGCACTGTCATAGAGTAACAATTTTGTGAGATTTTACTCTATTTTGATATTGATTGACGTAAACACAGACCAATCATATCAGCACACCAACATGCTGACAATATTCATTGGACATTTTTCTATTTGGCTTTAGTAGGTTTCATTCTCCTCACAATTGAGATGAGCTCTCTGGTCTCTCAGTGAGATTTACAGTGAGGGAAAAAAGTATTTGATCCCCTGCTGATTTTGAATGTTTGCCCACTGACAAATAAATTATCAGTCTATAATTTTAATGGTAGGTTTATTTGAACAGTGAGAGACAAAAATAACAACAAAAAAATCCAGAAAAACGCATGTCAAAAATGTAATAAATTGATTTGCATTTTAATTAGGGAAATAAGTATTTGACCCCTCTGCAAATCATGACTTGGTGGAAAAATTTTGTTGGCAATCACAGAGGTCAGACATTTCTTGTAGTTGGCCACCAGGTTTGCACACATCTCAGGAGGGATTTTGTCCCACTCCTCTTTGCAGATCTTCTCCAAGTTATTAAGGTTTCGAGGCTGACGTTTGGCAACTCAAACCTTCATCTCCCTCCACGGATTTTCTATGGGATTAAGGTCTGGAGACTGGCTAGGCCACTCCAGGACCTTAATGTGCTTCTTCTTGAGCCACTCCTTTGTTGCCATGGCCGTGTGTTTTGGGTCATTGTCATGCTGGAATACCCATCCACGACCCATTGTCAATACCCTGGCTGAGGGAAGGAGGTTCTCACTCAAGATTTGACGGTACATGGCCCCGTCCATCGTCCCTTTGATGCGGTGAAGTTGTCCTGTCCCCTTAGCAGAAAAACACCTCCAAAGCATAATGTTTCCACCTCCATGTTTGACGGTAGGGATGGTGTTCTTGGGGTCATAGGCAGCATTCCTCCTCCAAACACGGCGAGTTGAGTTGATGCCAAAGAGCTCCATTTTGGTCTCATCTGACCACAACACTTTCACCCAGTTGTCCTCTGAATCATTCAAATTTTCATTGGCAAACTTCAGACGGGCATGTATATGTGCTTTCTTGTGCAGGGGGACCTTGCGGGCGCTGCAGGATTTCAGTCCTTCACTGCGTAGTGTGTTACCAATTGTTTTCTTAGTGACTATGGTCCCAGCTGCCTTGAGATCCTTGACAAGATCCTCCCGTGTAGTTCTGGGCTGATTCCTCACTTTTCTCATGATCATTGAAACTCCACGAGGTGAGATCTTGCATGTAGCCCCAGGCCGAGGGAGATTGACAGTACTTTTGTGTTTCTTCCATTTGCGAATAATCGCACCAACTGTTGTTACCTTCTCACCAAGCTGCTTGGCGATGGTCTTGTAGCCCATTCCAGCCTTGTGTAGGTCTACAATCTTGTCCCTGACATCCTTGGAGAACTCTTTGGTCTTGGCCATGGTGGAGAGTTTGGAATCTGATTGATTGCTTCTGTGGACAGGTGTCTTTTATACAGGTAACAAGTTTAGATTAGGAGCACTCCCTTTAAGAGTGTGCTCTTAATCTCAGGTCATTCATTACCTGTATAAAATACACCTGGGAGCCAGAAATCTTTCTGATTGAGAGGGGGTCAAATACTTATTTCCCTCATTAAAATGCAAATAAATTTATAACATTTTTAAAATGTGTTTTCCTAGATTTTTTTGTTGTTATTCTGTCTCTCACTGTTCAAATAAACCTACCATTAAAATGATAGACGGATCATTTTTTAACAGTGGGCAAACGTACAAAATCAGCAGGGGATGAAATACTTTTTTCCCTCACTGTGTGTCACCATGACCGAGATGAACTTGACCTCACCTCACAGAATGTAAGTGGACGTTTTTGCGGGTTCTCTAGCCCCTGCGTTTTGATGGAATCGATACAGAAAACATTTTAGCTGTCTCTTTCAGCCGGCTTGACCACTTTACCTGTCTTCGCTGGCCTTGATCAAACGCTCTCCTCTAAATCGAGCTCTTAACAACTTTAGGTGCAGTGTGAACTCTGTTCTCTGTGAAAAGCAAAACATGCAGCAATCTGTTGCGCGTTGTGTGATCTGAAGTGAAGATGTTATTGTTTGTGTGGTGGCTTACATTTTAGTCAATTGGCTTGATTCCAAACTGAAAACTTCCCACATTCTCCCTGCCCTTGTAGATTTGCCTTCATCACTCTGGAAGGACCTGACAAATTAAAGCAATATTACTGAATCTCTATACACATTTCTTTCATCTGGTCTCCTCACATGTGCTAGGGCGAGTCACTGCACTGTATAAAGGGCAGCAGTAGGATGTTTCTTTGTTTGGGACCCAGCCATTCTTCATTACTTTGCCATTTAATCACTATGTCCAATTAGTGTTGACATCTGTAACCTCCCAACAGTCTCTGGGGTTTCAAGGATAGCGTGAACACACTGCATTTCCACTCTGCACGGCTCACAACCATATTTTGATTAGCAGACAATAGGGCTGAAATAAGGGAAGCCGTTTAATGGTGCAACATACTATAACCATTCTGAGCATAATTACTGTACTCTATATGGCCTCATGCAGTGTGAAAAAGCAGTGTGGGGGGGGGGGGTTGACAAGAACACAAAAGTGTTTTAATTAGCACTAACTTTGCGAAACAACAAAGGCTCCAAATAAATATTGTCTACGTCGAACTTTGTGTCTGTACAGCAGACACCTTGATTGGTTTAGTGATTAGGTTTGAAGTTGATTCAACAGAGTACGCAGGCCATGGAAGAACTGGGACATTTTTAGCTTCCAGGAATTATGTAGAGATCCTTGCGCCATGGGGCAGCGCATGATCATGCTAAAACATGAGGTGATGGCGGCGGATGAATGGCACGACAATGAGCCTCAGGATCTCGTCATGGTATCTCTGTGCATTCAAATTGCCATCGCTAAATGCAATTTTGTACGTTGTCCGTAGCTTATACCTGCCCATTCCATAACCCCACCGCCACCATGGGGCACTCTGTTCACAACGTTGACATCAGCAAACCGTTCGCCCACACAACGCCATACATGTAGTTGTGAGACCGGTTGGACATAATGCCAAATTCTCTTAAACGATGTTGTAGGCGGCTTATGGTAGAGAAATTAACATTCAATTATCTGGCAACAGCTGTGGTGGGCAATCCTGCAGTCAGCATGCCAATTGCATGCTCACTCAAAATTTAGGACATCTGTGGCATTGTGTCGTGTGAAAAAATGCATATTTTAGAGTGTCCCTTTGTCCCCAGCACAAGATGCATCTGTGTAATGATCGTGCTGTTTAATCAGCTTCTTGATATCTTGGAAAAGGATATCTTGCAGTTTAATCAACATCTTGATATCTTGGCAAAGGAGAAATGCTCACTAACAGGGATGTAAACCAATTTGTGCACACAATTTTAGAGAAATAAGCTTTTTTGTGTGTATGGAAATGTTCAGGTATTTTCAGCTCATGAAACATGGGACCAACACTTTACATGTTGCGTTTAAATATTTGTTAAGTGTAATAGCTTATATGGAGATTGTCTGACAAACAAATATCTGAGGTATAGTATATTAGAATTACTGCAATATCCATGATTATGCATTTGTAAAATACAGTGCCTTCAGAAAGTATTTACACTTTTTCCATATTTGGTTGTTACAGCCTGAAATTAAATGGATTAAATGTTGTGTCACTGGCCTACACACAACACCCCATAATGTCTAAGTGGAATTATGTTTCTAGAAATGTTTACAAATTCTTTAAAAAGACAAAGCTGAAATGTCTTGAGTGGCAAGTCTAAATAAGTTAAGGAGATAAAAATGTGCTTAAAGTCGCATAATAAGTTAGACTCACTCACACGAATTTTGAATAACTACCTCATCTATGTACCCCACACATAGAATTATCTGTAAAGTCCCTCAGTCAACCACAAAGATCATGGAGGTTTTCCAAAAATGTTAAATTAGATTAATTTTTTTTTTCACCTTTATTTCACCAGGTAGGCCAGTTGAGAACAAGTTCTCATTAACAACTGCGACCTGGCCAAGATGAAGCAAAGCAATGCGACACAAACAACAACACAGAGTTACATTAGGAATAAACAAATGTAGAGTCAATAACAAAATAGAAAAAGTCTATATACAGTGTGGGCAAATGACATGAGGATGTAAGGCAAGAGTGTAGATGTGCAGATGATGATGTGCAAGTAGAAATACTGGTGTGCAAAAAAGTAACTAATAACAATATGGGGATGAGGTCGGTAGATTGGATGGGCTGTGTACAGCTGCAGTGATCGGTAAGCTGCTCAGACAGCGGATGCTTAAAGCTAGTGAGGGAGATATAAGTCTCCAACTTCAGCGATTTTTGCAATTCGTTCCAGTCATTGGCAGCAGAGAACTGGAAGGAAAGGCGGCCAAAGGAGGTGTTGGCTTTGGGGATGACCAGTGAGATATACCTGCTGGAGCATGTGCTACGCAAAGAAGGGTAGCTATTGGTAGATGGGTAAAAAAGCATGGTGGTGGCTGCCTCATGTTGTGTATGCATGTCATCGACAGGGACTAGGGAGTATTTTAGGATAAAAAAGAGAAGGAGTAGAGCTAACCACAGGCAAAATCCTAGAGGAAAACCTGGTTCAGTCTGCTTTCCAACAGACACTGGGAGACACATTTTCCTTTCAGCAGGACAATGACCTAAAGCACAAGGCCAAATATACACTGGAGTTACACTACAGTTTTGACTTAAATCGGCTTTAATCTATGGCAAGACTTGAAAATGGCTGTCTGGCAATAATCAACAACCAACTTGACACAGCTTGAAGAATTTTTAAAAGAATAATGTGGAAATATTGTTCAATATTCCAGGTGTTCAAAGCTCTTAGAGACTTACCCAGATAGACTCACAGCTGTAATCGCTGTCAAAGGTGATACTAACATGTATTGACTCAGGGGTGTGAATACTTATGTAAATTTGATATGTCTGTATTTCATTTTCAATAAATGAGCAAAAAATATCTAAAAACATGTTTTTACTTCGTCATTATGGGGTATTGTGTGGCGATGGGTGAGAAAAAATACTATTTAATCCATTTTGAATTCAGGCTGTATCACAATAAAATGTGTAATAAGTCAAGGGGTATGAATACTTTCTGAAGGCTCTGTATATGAGATAATTATTACTTTGACACCCTCAACGTGTAACCTACAATTCCAAACACAGGACTTTTAAAGCCAGGACTAGATCAAGCTTATATAGACAGCATAAGCGGTGTACTGTATACCCAGTATTGCCTAGTAAGACCATCCTCAGAGGGGTAAGATGTTAACACCACAACACCCTTCATAGCTCCCTTACACTTAACTTTTGACAGAATCAGGTCACAAGACAGCGAAAAGAAAAACTGGACACAAACTTCATTCAAACTTTGTGTTCTCGCCTGCTTTCCAGGAAAATCGAGGTCTTCTTGACCTACAGGATACTCACAGGATAGTAAAAGGGGTTTATGAAACAACAAAGAACTAGCAACTCCCCTGCATTTCCCCTCGTTCCCCCAAAACCATGAGCCATCTGGGGACCCAAACACGTGGGTCCCAGGGTACTTACTACCCTACCCACCCAGGGTAAACTGTTCCTCCATCTCTCTTCTGCAGACTTGGTCATATCAGAGACCACCTGAGACAATTGAGTAGACGCTGAGGTGTAAAGTTACAGTATGCCTGGAGCGCACTCACTGGTAACTTTGGTGCAAACTTTTACAACTCAACCCCCTTGGTCTTGCGCCTGTTGTGCAAGGTTCTGAGGAGTTTTAGATGTTATTTGAGGGAAATTCTTGCCTGAAACGTGAATGCTCGTGGTAGGCTTTAGCTCAGTGGGGAAACACATTGACATTCATACACACAAACCGAGTGCTGATCTAATGCCCGCTGGTGTGATTTGCTACTTGACAAGGCATGCAAGCCCTGCCCTTGAAAAGTCTAAGGGTGCCACCTACCAGCTGTGTTTATGTAGTTGGTCCTGACCCACAAACATCGAAACAACAACTGTGACCCACACAATTATCACCCTTCACTCTCTCCATTGGAGTTGGATACAGTTTTGCATGCATGTACAAGTTCTATAAATCTTGTCAATATTTGTGTCGCCTATCATTAAGTGACCTTTTGTGGCCAATTAGCATTTTGTTTGTGCTAAGTCAATTGTGTTTGTGTCAAGTTCATCCAGTTTGCAATGCGATCATTTAAGTTAATTTTGTTTCTATCCACTTTTTTCATTGTTGTTTTGGGGTAATTGCGCCGCAGGGCCACCGTAGCAATGACATGTGTTGCCTCAGTAAATGAATACTCATTCATAACCATACGATACCAACCTGGAAAGCTACTACAACCACTACTTTATGTGGTCTTTACACTGTTCAACTTGATGGATTATTTCAACATTGCTCAGTCCCGTGTTTCATTTATTTAGTGGCCTTCCCTTTTTTTCTCATTATTATTTCACAATGGTCTTCTCTTTCCAAACACTGGGAGATGTATGGTATTATATACAGTAGACAGCTTGGGGTTGCATGAGTTGTGAGGTGGTGGTTTGTTACTATGCCGATAAATAACAATATTCATCCGGACCTTAGCTAACGAGGAAAACGACTGGACCTTCTCAAATAGTACTTTAGTAACCCTGCTAGAGGCTATATAAGGAACCATCCCCACATGCTTGACATTAATCTTGCACCTTTTACGGAGACGAAAGCTTTGTTAGTGTGAGCTGTGAATGTTCTCGAAAGCACATAGCTTAAGTGTTATCATTGTTATCAGCAGCCCAACAGTGGGTTGGTGAACCTTTAATGAGTGGCAGGTAGCCTAGTGGTTAAGAGTGTTGGGCCATTAACAGAAAGGTTGCTGGTTTGAATCCCTAAGCCAACTAAGGGAAATCTACCAATGTCTGCCAATGTGCCCTTGAGCATGACACGTAACCCTAATATCTCCTATAAGTTGCTGTGGTCTAAGAGCGTCTGCTAAATGACTACAATGTCAATGTAAATATGGTGTCTTGAGCTGGGAATCCATTCGTGTCCTTCTGATTTACTAAATGACAAACAAGTAATGAAGTTGTATGTATGTGCGCACACTGCAGGATTTATATTCTCGTTCTGTCTTGTACAGAGGCAAGATAAAAAAGGAAGTGTATGCTACTGTTCATTGTTTAACAACAAATGATTCATGTCAATGATTGATCTTTTTAGACTGTGTCCTTGGTGGATTTCTAAAGCAAAATTGATTTTATTCTCAGTATTCTACTCTGTAAGAAAAGTTATCTCTACTACCTTAACGCTAGCTCCAGAAGCCTACATGATAGGCTAATACAATTCTTAAGGGCTTCAATGTCAAACATTATAGATTTCCATTTAGCAGACAAGGGCAGATAGTGTATAGCTCTTTGACTTGAGGAAGGAGCCAAGCCTCATTTTTCTCTCAAATGACACCATTTTAAAAGCCCTCTGTATCTTCCTGTTTCCATTTTGGGTATAATGGTCGGTACACTTTTCCCCACGCTCACTCGAGGGCGTGGGCAGCAGGTAGCCTAGCGGTTAAGAGTGTTAGGCCGGTCGACGAGGTGAAAAATGTGTTGATGTGCCCTTGAACAAGTCACTTAAACCCTAGTTGCTCCGGTACATTGCTCTGGATAAGAGCAACTACTAAAAATGAAAGGTTGATAATGGCCAGCCAAATGCATCTGATATGCAAGCCATACTGTAGTTCTATGCAATTATGTGAAAAACGCATCCCACTGATTGCCAGTGTATTTGCAGGAAACACATTTCATAAACTCGTATAGTTTTTTTGGTTTCATTTGACCTTTGGCCCTCTTTCAGTACTGTGTGCGAGGGCTATGAAAGTGTGTGTTTTATCTGGTTGAAGCTTTTCCTAGTTTCATATAGGGAAGGATTAGAAAACACAGCCCAATAAGGCACAGTAACAGCATAATGTTCTTACCTTCACATAACTTATGGATATATTTTATTTTTCACTTTCAAGCCTAACCCCCCCCAGCTACAGTATCCTGGCATCCCGGGTCCCATTTACTGTAAATCAAGAAAACCACTGTCCAAATGCATGAATTGTGTTTAAAGAGAGTGTCGCCCAATGTTTTTATGTGCATTCACCTCACCTTGATATGGTCTCTCTTATGAAATCCTGCAACCCCATATTGCCTTGTCTGAGGGTCGATTCTTGTATTGAAAATGTGGGTAGTCAATTCCCTCATACCTTTGGGTTGAGAGATTGTCAGCACGGGTGAAATATTTTCCCCTGTGGCGAAAAATGCACTCCCAAAATTGATTGGCCGGGCCGTGTGAATGCTGGCTGGTAATAAGTCGATAATGAAAACAAGGCTTACCCGCCTCCAACACATCTCAATGCTGAGGTTTATGCGCTAACAACACTCTTCTCTGGATGTTTCTTTTTCTGAAAAGACTGGCTTTTGAAGAGTTGCATAAGAGTACTCATATAAATGTCTCTTAAGTTTACTGAATGGGGCCAGACGTCTACATCTTGGTAGCTTTAAAAAGGCCTCGGATGAGAAATTGGTCGGAGCTTGGCTTGCATTTTCCTTTGTTCTTGGATTTGGATGACATTGAATGGGCCATCTACTTTTTTACTCCAAAGCACTGAATGAAATCAGAGCCTTTTATGTATAGTTTCTCCCCATATACAGTGGAACGCTGAATCAACTGTATCGTGCCAATGAAAGGCTACGGCGGTCCTTTTCACATCAGTAGAAAGGATTGCTTTTATCACGTCTTGCAGCATAGGGTTGGCCATGTCAGAGGTTTTCTAGAGGCAAACTGGGAATACCTTGTTGGCCTGGAGAAAAGACCCTCTGTTCAAATCAACTAGCATTTTGAAAACATGTTTTAATTGAGAAACCTTTAAAGCTACAGTCCTTAGTTGCTACATCCATTTTTGGACATATAAATGAATGATAGATACCCATTGATTCTTGAAGAATATAACTTAGAAATGCCTCATGATATATGCCCCAAAATATAAGCTTGTTTTAAATGTGAACACATTGTATACCCTCAAAACATTAAGATTTCGAATGAATTATGGAATGATATTTCCTTTTTCCTTTTCTTTGCAGGAGTGCCCTAGCGGCGTGGTCAATGAAGACACCTTCAAAGTCATCTACTCCCAGTTCTTCCCACAGGGAGGTATGTTGACACATCTGGTGAGAATTGTTCTGCTTGACAAATGGCTCCCACCATCCATACTGCTTCAGGGCTGAAATCGTTAACCCTGGGTTGTGTTCAATATGCACAAAATGGGAGAAAAAGGCGTTGAAACAGAGAATGTACTACTTAAACTTCTCCACAAAGTTTGGTTGTTTTCCGTTTCAAAACACTTTCTGCTTTTTACCTATTGAACACGACCCTGGTTGGGGAAGCTTCTAGATCAGCTGGAGGCTCTTGTTACTTTTTAACTCTTTTACTGCATTCTGTAATCAACTTGATTAATTATCTCGAGCAATGTCTCCATTTTAGGCATAGGAGGCAGACAAAAAAGGTTTAAAAAAAGGTAATGAGAAGGAATATAAGAATATCGCATTACAAAATGGAAATCAAATAAAATCTAATTTTATTTGTCACTAAGTGTAGAAGTTAGTGAAATGCTTACTTACAAGCCAACAATGCAGTTAAGAAAAATAAATGCTTAGTAAAAAATAGATAAATAACAAATAATTCAAGAGCAGCAGTAAAATAGCAGTAGCAAGGCTACATACAGGGGGTACCGGTACAGAGTCAATGAGCGGGGGCAACGGTTAGTTGAGGTAATTGAGGTAATATGTACATGTAGGTAGAGTAAAAGTGACTATGCAAAGATAATAAACAGAGAGTAGCAGCAGCGTAAAAGAGGGGGGGACCATGTAAATTAGTCTGGGTAGCCATTTGATTAGCTATTCAGGAGTCTTATGGCTTAGGGGGGTAGAAAATGGAAGCCTTTTGGACCTAGACTTGGTGCTCCGGTAACGCTTGCTGTGCGGTAGCAGAGGGGAACAGTCTATTACTAGGGTGGCTGGAGTCTTTGACAATTTTTAGGGCCTTCCTCTGACACGGGAAGCTTGGCCCCAGTGATGTACTAGGCCGTATGCACTACCCTCAGTAAAGGCTTGCGGTCGGAGGCCGAGCAGTTGCCATACCAGGCAGTGATGCAACCATGCTCTTGATGGTGCATCTGTAGAACTTTTTGAGGATCTGAGGACCCATGCCAAATCTTTTCAGTCTCCTGAGGGGGAATAGGCATGTGTTTGAACCATGATATTTTGATGGTGATGTGGACACCAAGGAACTTGAATCTCTCAATCTGCTCCACTACAGCCCTGTCGGTGAGAATGGGGGTGTGCTCGGTCCTCCTTTTCCTGTAGTCCACAATCATCTCTTGTTTTGATCACATTGAAGGAGAGGTTGTTTTCCTGGCACCCCACGGTCAGGTTTCTGCCCTCGTCCCTATAGGCTGTCTCATCGTTGTTGCTGATCAGTCCTACCACAGTTGTCTCGTCTGCAAAATTAATGATGGTGTTGGAGTCGTGCCTGGCCCTGCAGTCATGAGTGAACAGGGAGTACAGGAGGGGACTGAGCACGCACCCCTGGGGGGCCCCCGTGTTGAGGATCAGCGTGGCAGATATGTTGTTACCTACCCTTACCACCTGGGGGTGGCATGTCAGGAAGTCCAGGATCCAGTTGCAGAGGGAGGTGTTTAGTCCCAGGGTCCTTACATTAGTGATGAGCTTTGAGGGCACTATGGTGTTGAACGCTGAGCTGTAGTCAATGAATAGCATCCTCACATAAGTGATCCTTTTGTCCAGGTGGGAAAGGGAAGTGTGGAGTGCAATAGCGATTGCATCATCTGTGGATCTGTTGGGGCGGTATGCAAATTGGAGTGGGTCTGGGGTTTCTGGGATAATGGTGTTGATGTGAGCCATGACCTGCTCAGGCCAGAAAATCCTCAAGACTTCCTTACTATTAGATTTCATGCACCAGCTTTTGTTTACAAATATACACAGACCGCCACACCTTGTCTTACCGGAGGCGGCTGTTCTACCTTGTCGATGCAGCGTAAACCCCGCCAGCTGTACGTTATTCATGTTGTCGTTCAGCCACGACTCGGTGAAACATAAAATATTAGTTATTTAATGTCACGTTGTCAGGATATTCGTGATCGTAGCTCATCTATTTTGTTATCCAATGATTGTATGTTGGCTAATAGGACTGATGGTAGAGGCAGATTACTCATTCGCCGTCGGATCCTAACGAGGCACCCCGACCTACGTCCCCGATGTCTCCGTCTCTTTCTCACGCGAATCACAGGGATTTGGGCCTTGTCTGGTGTCTGAAGTAAATCCTTCGCATCCGCTTCGTTAAAGAAAAAATATATTTCCAGTGAGTAATCGCTGTACCGATATCTATAAGCTCTTTTCGGTTATAAGAGATGGTGGCAGAAACATTATATACAAAATAAGTTGCAAATAACGCAAAAAAACAAACAAACAATCGCACAATTGGTGATGAAACCGTAAAATGGCAGCCATCTCCTCCGGCGCCATTATATCTGAAGAACGTTTCATGTTTTTCTTTCGTTTTTGCTGTTTTATCCGGGTCGTTCTTAAATTACGGTGGCGCTTGGGCAAGACATTGTGGAAAATTCACTTAATTTTTCTAGATTGTTTATTTATTTAAAATGTATTTGGGTCATTCTTCCCATTCTAAATCAACTAATATGGTAGCTTAATGACTTTAAATTATGTTTATCATTATGATAACATTGTACCAGTAGGAGTAGTAACACCAATGATGGTAACACCAATGAGACATTTTTGGTTAACAAGGAATTTCTGTAATGGAGGCCACAAATTCTCAAATCTATGGTCATCAAACCTTTAAAAATAATTTACTAAAGAGATATGATTAATAATTTTGCTCACAATGTTATTTCCCTTAATCTAAGTTGAGTAACACCAAGTAACACTGGATTTAGACACCAAATTATCAATAATAATAGATAGATATCGCGAAATCCCCAAAAACACGTCACCAGTGGGACAAGCCAATTCGCTAGCCCCCAGTAGTTTCTACAATGCATACAAATATATATTTTGCAGTATAAAGGACTTATATGCATATGTTTTCTTATTAAACAACAGTTAAATAAATGACAACATACATGTTCCATTGTAAGTGTTTTTTCATTGTGTCAAAGTCAAGGGACAGCATTTACCAATGCAATTCAAGAATGACCCATCCCTTACTGACTAGGAATAGGGGGTGCTTAGTCCATTTTATAATGAGGTTTTCCTTTGGCCGGACCAAATGTGCTTTTGCTTTTGATTATCCAGTGGAATTGGGTCATTGGAATTGGTCTACCTGGAAAAAGAGGGGTTTGGGTTCTTGGAAATAAGCGCCTGGACTTTCTATGGCATATCGATATTCAGTTCATTTAGAGTTCACACTGCCCTGAGGTAATATTTTTCTACTCTGAAGTTCTCCCCCGGATTCTAATTCACACATGATGTTTTTAAAAAGCCCCCTAAAAGACACCGTATCAAATAAGACAAATGACGAACAACACTGGCGAATGTGTCCCCCCAATTCAGTTTTATATGATGTCTCCATAACCACATGGCTCTGGTTGCGCTTCATTACAGCAAGAGAGACCAAACTCTGTGTGAACTCTGAGGATATGGCTAGATCTGTCGACCGCTGTACAACACACATCTTCATTTATTTTACAATAAAATAGTACAAGAGCCTATAGTACGTTAGAAACCTAATCAAAATAGCGTTTCTATACAACCTGTATGTACATAACAGTAGTGTGTGGCAGACAAAACTCACACAAAGATCCATTCTCCTCTACAGTATCTCTTTGCTGTATTCTTTGACAGTCTCTCTGGTCATGGTTTTTAAAAGTTATGAAATCTCATGTAGTCTAGAATCCAACTTTGCTGTGGCCGGGGATGTGGAAGCTGTAGGCATGGAGAGCATTAGGCCCACTCGATTTAGCCACAGATCTCCCGGTCCGCTGGGTAGGTAGAGTTGGTCTTTTCAGACAAACTAAAATGGTTCAAAATGGGAACACTTTGTGGACCCGGTGCGCAGGGCTTCTGAATCAAGTGCACCTACCGGCAATAGCGCAACACAAACAAATAAAAAAAGGAGAGCAAGCCTTTATGGTTGGCTTTTCTACAGACATTTTTGGTGATCGACTAGGAATGCCTTGAAGATTGACCAGTGGATCGTGATCGACTGGTTGGTGACCACTGATATCATAGATGTTACAGTATGTCTCTTATTATAAACCGGGTGGTTCGAGCCCTGAATGCTGATTGGCTGACAGCAGTGGTATATCAGACCACGGGTATGACGAAACATTTATTTTTACTGCTCTACTTACATTGGTCCCCGTTTTATAATAGCAATAAGGCACCTCAGGGGTTTGTGGTATACGGCCAATATACCACGGCTAAGGGATGTGTCCGGGCACTCCGCGTTGCGTTGTGCTTAAGAACAGCCCTTAGCCATGGTGTATTGGCCATACTCCAGACCCCCTCTGGCCTTATTGCTTAATTGACCAATGTAAAAGGATGGATTTCCTGTTAAGAAGCAATGTAACATTGTGATGTCGTTGTATAGCTTGTTTTTTTTGTGCTCCCTTTGTTTCTATGACACTAGCTGGAGCCCTTTCTGATAGTGTCCCTTGTGTTTGGTGGACTAACATCTGTATTATACAGCTCAACAAAAGGAACTCAAGACTGACACTTCCATCTTTACAACAAGAGGACAAGTACACGCACACACACACACACACACGCGCTTCTGTTTATGCTGTCTGAAGATATTTGAGGATTACCCCTGTTCCAACCGCAACATGTGTGAAGAACAGTCTTTGTTATTCTTGCCGTGAGAATGAAAGGGAGCGATAACACATCTCACTTAAAGGCGTGCAACTGTGAAAGCAAGAAAGAAAAATGAATCCAAACTCTTTCTACTCTGTTTTCTGTGTACTTGGGATGGATTTTATGTTGAACAGTGGAATAAAACATTTGAAAATGTCTATCTGGAACCACTGTGGGCCTGTATCGTCGGTCTAAATTGAGGCTGTGACTGGTCACCACTATGTTTGACTGAGGCTGTGTGTCTCTCATTTCAGACGCGTCGATGTATGCACATTTTCTGTTCAACGCCTTTGACACGGATAAAGATGGATCTGTGAGTTTTGAGGTAAGCTTGTGTATCCTTCTTCAGATCCTATTCCTTTGACTGACACCATGCCAGCTGCACCACAGCGGCCCCAGCATCTCCTACACCCCCCCAGTTTTTAGCTCACAAAATATATTTTTTTCATTAGATTAACAAAACAATTGGATGTTCTGAGTCCATGTTAATGCAAAAATCACATCAAAAACAATATTTTAGGGTGATTCTTGAGTGTTATTTTGATTGTGCACCTAGCGAGAGAGGACTGTGTTTGTCTAGCGATGTTTCTGGTCGTCACTATCTGGGCAAGTGGCAAAGTTATAAACCCTGCCTATTTCTACAATTTATCTTCTTAAAATCAAATTTTAAACCTAACCCTAACCACACTGCTAACCTTATGCTTAATCCTAACCTGAAATTAAAACCAAAAAGAAAATGTGTTTTTTCATTATTTTTGACAATATAGCCAATTTTGACTGCCACTTACCCATCTACTGGGAACCAATGTTGTCGTAGGCTACTACGATGGCAGAGTTTGCCAACCAAATCCTCACCCGATTCATACAAATAATAATCATGATATCATTCTGCCAGGTAGGTGTACTTAACATTTAATTCAAAATGTTTTTGGGAAAGCCTTTCAATCTAATCATAAGACAGTTGCAGTATCATAAGTAGGCCTAGCCGATCGCTAACTGACTACACCGTAGTTAAACCTGCATGCATGCACGCACACACAAGAAGACTGATGTTGCAATATTTTTTATGGAAGATGAGAAACTTGTGCAAATGAATGAATTGTAATTGTGTGTTCAATAGGCTTACAGTAGCTAATTATTTTCTAGCCTAACTAGGCTGCATACTAGCCTACATATGCAAATGCCTGTCTGATATATGCCCCCCCCATCATTAGGCCTATAATTATTAGGCAACATATGCAGCCAAAACATCAAGGAACTCAGTATACATCTATCAGTGTGTGTGTGTGTCTCTGTTTTCTACCTCCACTGTATTGTCCTACGTTCCTTTGAGTGCAGTTTAACTGTGTGTGTGCCTTGAGTCAGGTTCTTTGTTTGTCATCATCCTTATTAACTCATCTAACGGCCTCTCCCTCGCAATCCTTCCTCTCTTTTGCTTCTTTAGTTCCGCTATTTTACAAAACATGGGCCTTATCTGTCAATTTGGTATCCCAGATTTTGCTGCAACGGACTCAAAAGCTTTTTCTTTTTTTCCCTGCACAACCTTTTTACTGGTCATTTCATTTTTTACCTTTCGGTAGGAACGGCCTGGCAAATTGATGGCGGTTTTGACTTTGAACTTAACCAGACCGGCCCATCTTGGTAGGGGGGGCATTTCTCACTGTATCTGCCCAATAGAGAAAGCTGATAGATTATGCCAACAGAGAAAAAAGAAAAGGCTACTACAAAAATATATTAACAGGCTCATCAGCAGCTGGCTGTGCCGCTCTCTTTTCACTGTCCAAAAAAATGGTTCAGCCCATCTGGCATCTGCCAGATTTGCCAGACGACCAATCCGCCCCTGATGACATCCCTGACATCACTCTCTGAAGTATAATGACCTAGATACATTTCTCATTTGATATTTGGTTCTATAGTGTTACTCTTGTTGGAACACTCAGTCTTGACCAGTGTCGGTCAATCATGGTACTGGAGACATACAGGGTGTACAGGCTTTTAATTTCAATCTAGTCTTGACACCCATTTAACTTAAAGGCTTTGTTGATGACTTGAGTAGGGTGGGCTAATGCTGAGCTACAACAATAGCCTGCACACCCTGCTAGTCTTCAGGACCAGAATTGACAGGATACAAGATATACAGTGTCTTCAGAAAGTATTCACACCCCTTGACTTTTTCCACATTTTGTGTTGCAAAGTGGGATTAAAATGTATTTAAATGCTATTTTCTGTCAACAATGTACACAAAATACTAATGTCAAAGTTGAAGAAGAATTTTAACATTAGTAAAAAATAAAAATTAAAAATTAAAATAAAACGGTCGCTAATAAGTATTCAACCACCTGAGTTAATACATGTTGCAATCACCTTTGGCAGCGATTACATCTGTTAGTCTTTCTGGGTAAACCACTTAAGAGCTTTCCACACCTGGATTGTGCATCATTTGCCCATTATTCTTTTCAAAATTCTTCAAGCTCTGTCAATTTGTTTGTTGATCATTGCCAGACAACCATTTTCAGGTCTTGCCATAGATTTTCAAGCAGATTTAAGTTAAAACTGTAACTCTGCCAATCAGGAACATTCACTGTCTTCTTGGTAAACAACTCCAGTGTAGATTTGGCCTTGATTTTTAGATTATTGTCAAAAAGTCAATTGCTGTGCCACATTTTTTGCAGTATTACTTTAGTGCCTTATTGCAAACAGGATGCATGTTTTGGAATATTTGTATTCTGTACAGGCTTCCTTCTTTTCACTTTGTCCTTTAGGTTAGTATTGTGAAGCAACTACAATGTTATTGATCCGCCATATGGGACTGCCAATCATGACCAGATGTGATGCAGCCTTCTTTGCAATGCATTGGAAAACCTCCCTGATCTTTGTGGTTGAAAATGTTTGAAATTCAATGCTCGACTGAGGGACCTTACAGATAATTGTGTGTGTCAGGTATAGAGATGAGGCAGTCTTTTAAAAAAAATCATGTTTGCAACTTATGTGACTTAAAAAAAATATATACTCCTGAACTTATGTAGGCTTGCTATAACAAAAGGGTTGAATTCCTATTGACTCGAGATGTTTCAGCTCTTTAAATGTTTTATTCATTTATAAAAACAAACAAAAACACATTGTGGAGTATTGTGTAGCCAGGCCAGTGACACAAAATGTAAATGTAATTAGTCTTCAATTCAGGCTGTAACACAACAACATTTGGAAAAGTCAAAGGGTGTAAATACTTTCTGAAGGCACTGTCTAAGTATATATATATATTTATTATCTTTATATACTGTATCTCAATGGAACATTCCAGGTTAAATCATCTATTTTACAATACATATTTTAATATAGAATGTACAATTGTGGAGATTTCTTACATCAGTCTCTGAGAGTATGTGTGTCGTCTCAATCCTCTCCTAGTTACCTACACCGTTGCCCTAGGAGCATTTGACAGAAGTTGATACAAAAAATTGAACATTCCAAGGTTGTTAGAAGCTTCATACCCACAAGACACATGCTAACCGTGAAACTTCACTTAATTTGAATGGAGTCCAAATGGATTCCCCCCAGCATACATATAATTAACATTAATGAAGTGAATAATCTTGCTTATTAGGATAGAAAAGTTGTCTTTGCTCATCACCCGAGTTATCTGGTGTTACAAAAACACGGTGCGTTCTTCTGTCCAAGAGTACTGTATCACACTCAAAGCTATTTTGTAGGGATCCCAAAGCATCTCTACAAATCAAACAATGTGCATTATTTATTATCTATGTTTCTGCACCCCAAGGATATAATGTGTGTTCATTTGTTTTTTTTGGGGGGGGGGAAGAATATTGTTGTAAAGAATCATACTGATGAATGTGTTATGGGTGGCAGTAGCCTATCAGTTAAGAGCATTGGGGCAGTATCCGAAAGGTTGCTGGTTCAAATCCCAGCGGGGTATGTGCCCTTGAGCAAGGCACTTGACACCAATTGCTCCTCTGGATAAGAGTGTCTGCTAGAGGATTTAAATGTTATATATTTTAGACTAGATACTTCAATCACTTAGATATGATAACCGGACCAAGTTCAATTCAATTTCCGTATCACTTAGATATGGTAACCAAAAAGAGTTCAGTTCAAGTTCATTCTTTGTACCTGAGTAGAAATGTCTGTTACCAGTATCATATCAACCCATTAAGGCTTCATAGATATTTCTGATATGTTTTTGGTACAATTTCCAATAGTTTGTGTTTCTACTGCAGGACTTTGTTATGGGCCTCTCTATCCTCCTCCGAGGCTCAGTCCAGGAGAAGCTCAACTGGGCGTTCAATCTGTATGATATTAATAAGGACGGACATATTACTAAAGAGGTACATACAATCAGTGTCGCAACTCGCTGTCTATATGACGTTAATTGAGTTACTTATTGATGTCTATAAATAGGAATAAAATACTGACCTAGTAATTGGTGATACTTTGCTTTATGTAGAAGTAAAGCATGACATATCTTTACATTTTGGTCAACCAGTCTAATGATATTTAAAAAGGATCCTCGTCTTTTCTTCACCTGGTCTTTTATACAGTGTACTTGTCAACCTTATCTTTACTCTCTGTTTAACAGGAAATGCTTGACATCATGAAGGCCATCTATGACATGATGGGGAAATGCACACATCCCCTACTCAAAGACGATACCCCTCGACAACATGTGGAGATATTTTTTCAGGTGTGTGTTTTTTTTTAAGTGCCATACATTGTTGCCAAAATGTGCATATTGCATTCACCATCATCATCAGCATGTATTGTATGGACCAATAGTCCAATGCTTGTCATATTTAAATACAAGTTACATTAAAGTACAATGGCATTTGTTATGTGACATGAAAATAACTATTTACCATCTTTCGAATTAGTTCATCCATGTGTACTATTACAATATACATATTTTGCATTGCCTTCCCAACCTCTGACGTTCCTGACGAACCTCTCGGATGTTCCTGACCAACAGAAGATGGATAAAAATAAGGATGGTGTTGTAACCATAGACGAGTTTATTGACTGCTGCCAAAATGTGAGTTATTTCCGCCGCCTTCTCTGCAATTGCATCACACATAATACAGTATTTAGTACCTCTGGTATACATTTTCAGTGAAGTCTGAGTTCCTCTCTTTGTCCACCAGGATGAGAACATCATGAGGTCGATGCAGCTCTTTGAAAACGTAATTTAACTCGTGGCTGACTTGGAGAGCTCTGGACTCGACTATCAACAGACACCAACCAACAACCGGCATACGCCGCAATGGACCACACAAATCATACATGTAAATGGTATGAAACATTCTGGAATAACTGTAAAAAAAAAAAAAAAAAAAATTGATCTTTACAATCTTTACAATTTGAGTTTTGTGGTTTGATTAAGTAGATTGAACTCTTCAAATCTCCTGTGTACAAAGACACACATATCTTAACAGCTGTGCTGCAGTCACCATTTACAGTATCTACAGTACAGGAATCCAGCAAACTGGGTCATCACTGTTTCACACAGACACAAAATAATGAACCCCGCCTATTTCTAAGATGTATCTTCTTAAAATTGTATTCCAAACTTTAACCCTGATTTTATACCAAACCTTAAATTAAAACCAAAATGCAAATGTTTTGTTTTCATTAATTTTTACGATATTGCATTTGTGCCTGTGTTATCTAGTGGAAACCAGCAAAATGTGTTATCTTATGCCACTGCCTTTGAACAGATGCACAACAATGAGCCTGGAAGGTGAAAGTTTGTATGATGAATAGTGACATAACTGTATGCTGAAATCAGGCTCAGAATTCCAGAATGTTCCTAACCACTGAGGTTTTTCAGCCACCACGGTCCATCCTTTGCTCTCCCAGCACTCAAGTAAAATAGACTTAACATTGTACCATTTAAAAAAAAAAGTGTATATACTCTAAGAATCTATGTGGAACTTTCAACTTTGTTCATGCTTACTTGCCAACTAAAATGAGACGATGCACTGCACGTTGAATTCGATGACGAGTCTGGACGGTGAAAAGTATCATTAGAAGCACACAGGTAGCTGTTACTTACATTGAGTATGCGATTAGGAGAAACAATTATCTTGCCACAAGATTATGCTGCTTTTAAATGTACTGTATTTTATTTGACCGTACATGTCTGTATTCCCCATGTGTCCTGTTGACTTGCTTTCATTCATGTTTCAAATAACAATTTTGCAGGTTACACTGGTATGTTGGATTTTAATTATATAGATATGATATATGGTAGATCTGCTAGTCAATGTACAAAGGGATAGTCAGGTGGACAGTATTAAGCAGAAGCTCACTCTTGGGGGGGAAATGATGGCCTTTTTGAATATGCAAGTTTATCACTGTCCTTTGCAGAGGGTCACTGGGGTGAAGCTATACAAGCAATTTGGAATCTGTCATACTTTGGTTTTGAGAGGTAGATCTGTTGCCCTGTCCAGAAACAACCCCTATCCCCAACTATCTTGACAATAAAAAATGTAAAATAAAAAAAAAACATTATTTCACCTTTATTTAACCAGGTAGACTGGTTGAGAACAAGTTCTCATTGACAACTGTGCCCTGGCCAAGATAAAGCAAAGCAGTGTGACACAAATAACAACACATAGATACACATGGAATAAACAAACATACAGTCGACAATACAATAGAAAAAGTCTATATAGGGAGGTAAGGCAATAAATAGGCCATAGTGGCAAAATAATTACAATATAGCAATTAAACACTGGAATGATAGTGGAGGATTGGACAGGTGGAAACAACATGGTGATAATTCCACTCAGCCTATCAGAGGGCAAGGTGGAGCTATGGCCATATTGCTTAAATATACTCAGTGTAGGGCTTGTTTCTGGACAGGACCTGTGTTTTCCTTCATCTTGTTTGTGACGTGTCCAGTTTCCCTGCATATGAGGATTGATTGGCCCCTGCGGTCTCTGATTAGAGTCCTGATTGGCTCCAATCATGCTCAGGGACAGAGCATGCTGGGTAGCAGATGGGGCCCCTCCCTCCCCAATATCACTACTTACAGGATGATTCTGCTCCAAAACCCTACTTTATTGCCCATCCCTAAATTAAAAGTTTGAGGAAAGCAATGTGGACATGAGCAAGGACGTATCTGCAGTATTTTGCATATTCTTTTTCCTTAATTGGCAATAACTTATTTATCCATGTAAATGTACCCCTGGGAATGTGTTCTGGAGTTCACCAGAAGAAGCATAGTCTAGGGAAATGACTTGTTTGTGTACCTAGCTTGATCTTATTTGACCAAGGATGTTGTTCAGTGGGCTAATTATCTCCTTAAAACATGGGTCGATTTAAGTAAGGCACAGCTACTTGGACAAGTCCAGGTTTCACCATCTCAAAACGTGTTCTCCCCATTGAACGTGTCTCTGGCTAAGAAAGTGACTTCTGGCAATCTGTTATTCAACCTTACATCCTAATGTATTTAAATCCATCATAATAGCATGAGGTGCATGAGGGTAGTAATTGGGTGCTCTTGAGTTCAGATTTTATTGCACTCAATCTGATCTTGGAAAATGAATTGATTGAACAAAGCCTGTTAAAACCTTCACAGATATATGCACAGGACTTAAATGGTATTTATTTTCTTACACAATGTACCAATGTTATTAGCTTATTTGAGTAGCCTCTGTGTGATAAGTTTGTGGCTTGGATCCATTACAAAATGTTACAATAATGCCACCTTGTGGTACTCTGAGCCTACCACTTGGTTCAAAGAAATAATGTACTTTGAAATATTGGCAATTCAGGGATGCAGACGCTGCCAAGATTTAAAAAAAAATCCCACACCCATTCAAATAACTTGCAATGGAGTCACGTTGTTACTCCAATCCTGAAAAAAACTAGTTGAGTTGAGAAGCATTAAACACATTAGGTAAAACATTGACTTGAATCGTATTTTGAAATAGAAGTGCTGTATATTTTCCTCGAAGGACCTCTATAAAATGTTAAGGAACTATGTTCCTCTTTCACTCAATACAATATGCCATTTTGATGGCCCTTTTAATCCAAAGCGATTTAGTCGTGCACGTTTCACGTTTGGGTGGTCCCGGGAATCAAACCCACTACCCTGGCATTACAAGTGCCATGCTTTGAGCTACAGAGGACCACTCTAAAAATGTAGGAAGGAAAGACTCATCTTTCTGCCATTTAGCTACATCTAGGAAACTGCTATCCAAGATAGTGTAGGTTTAATTTGTGCAGACCCATATAGGATTAGAAGGGTGATATAAAGGACCTTAAGCTGCACTGGACATTTAAGATGTACAGTTGTCTTTGTGATTAGGTGAGTGCATTTTATAAGAGAGATTCAATAAACTAGTTTGAATGTTCATGTCCCCTGTGTTCAGATATTTCATGTGGTTGTGTCACTGTGGTGTGTAGTTATGTTCAATGTTCCCTCCCAAAAAATGTCACAGAGAAAGTTTCAGATCTGCTGAGCTCAAACTTGAACTTTGAAAATCCTGCCGTGCGTTTACTGTGAACAATAAGGCTGTACCCGCTTTAAGTCAGTTTTAACCGTGACCAAGTTGGCTACTGTGGCTATATTATCATAATTTAGGCCTACCAGTGTGGCCTTGTCAAAAACAATGGAAGAAAACACATCCCACATGCTCCGGGCATGTGCTGACCAACTGGCAGGTGTCTTCACTGACATTTTCAACATGTCCTTGATTGAGTCTGTAATAACATGTTTCAAGCAGTCCATTCCCTGTGCCCAAGAACACAAAGGCAACCTGCATAAATGACTACAGACACGTAGCGCTTACTTCTGTAGCCATTAAGTGCTTTGAAAGGCTGGTAATGGCTCACATCAACACCATTATCCCAGAAACCCTAGACCCACTCCAATTTGCATACCGCCCAAACAGATCCACAGAAGATGCAATCTCTATTGCACTCCACACTGCCCTTTCCCACTTGGACAAAAGGAACACCTATGTGAGAATGCCGTTCATTGACTACAGCTCAGCGTTCAACACCATAGTACCCTCAAAGCTCATCACCAAGCTAAGGATCCTGGGACTAAACACCTCCCTCTGCAACTGGATCCTGGACTTCCTGACAGGTCACCCCCAGGTGGTGAGGATAGGTAGCAACACATCTGCCACACTGATCCTCAACACTGGAGCTCCCCAGGGGTGCGTGCTCAGTCCCCTCCTGTACTCCCTGCTCACCCACGACTGCATGGCCAGGCACGACTCCAACACCATCATTAAGTTTGCTGATAACACAACAGTGGCAGGCCTGATCACCGACAACGATGAGACAGCCTATAGGGAGGAGGTCACAGACCTGGCCGGGTGGTGCCAGAATAACAACCTATCCCTCAACGTAACCAAGACTAAGGAGATGATTGTGGACTACAGGAAAAGGAGCACCGAGCACGTCCCCATTCTCATCGACGGGGCTGTAGTGGAGCAGGATGAGAGCTTCAAATTCCTTGGTGTCCACATCAACAATGTGGTCATAGTCACTTTAACGATACCTACATGTACATACTACCTCAATAAGCCTGACTAACAGGTGTCTGTATATAGCCTTGCTACTCTTTTTTCAAATGTCTTTTTACTGTTATTTTATTTCTTTACCTACCTACACACACACACACCTTTTTCTTTCTCTCACCATTGGTTAGAGCCTGTAATTAAGCATTTCACTGTAAGGTTGTATTCGGCGAACGTGACAAACTTTGATTTGATTTTAACATGGAAATAGTTGAAGGTGAAACTGTGTAATAATCATGCAGTTCAATCAGCTTCTTGATAAGCCACACCTGTCTGGTGGATGGATTTTCTTGGCAAAGGGGAAATGCTCACTAACAAATAAGCCTGTTGTACGTATGGAACATTTCGCCACAACGAATCATGGGACCAACACTTTACATGTTGCGTTTCTTTGTTCAGTATATTTGAGGCAGTCAAATGAAACTGTATCCTATATCACTTAATGTATTTTACATCTTAGTCTGGCATAGAAGTAAAAAACAAAAACACTTTTTTGGGGGATCTGTACTTTACTATTTATATTGACTTACCTCACTAAATTCCTAAAGATAATTATGTACTTTTTACTCCGTACATTTTCCCTAACACCCAAAAGTACTTAGTTTGAATGCTTTGCAGGACAAGAAAATGGTCTAATTCACACACTTAAACAGAACATCCCTACTGCCTTTGATCTGGTGGAAATTGTGTCCGAGTTCCCCACCCCATCTCACCGATCTCCCCACCCATCTCACCCATCTCAGCTCCTGGCTCTCCGTAAAGAAAATAGTTCCATCCGGTAGGCTTAATAAGTTATTTGATGTGATTCATACTTTCACTTTTGATCAAGTATATTTAAAACCAAATACTTTTAGACTTACTCAGATGTTACCGGGTGACTTTGCCCTTTTACTTGAGTCTTTATTGATGTATCTTTACTTTGCAAGTATGACAATTTGGTACTTTTTCAAACACAGCTCAACAAGATTGTTAGTGAGAATTTTCAATGGAAATAAGACAAGCACATAACTTCTCAAAAGCTTGATGTAGTCAGGAATTTAATCAAAAACAATATTTTTTATATAGATATATAGGCTTTAGGCTCAGAATCTACTCCAAGGCCCCTTCACTCGAATACATCCATTCAAGTTACGCCACTGTTTTCCCATCTCTGCACCACAATTGCTAGGTATGACCTGAGATATGTTTGCATACAAACCTTAGATTGAAATCTGTATCTCACTGGAATAGACTAATGGCCTATATTTACAACAAACAAATTAAGGCAGATTGAACTGGCACAGGAACTCCATTTCCCCCAAAACCTCCTCCTCGCATACAAACAACCAATAATTGACTTTATATATTGAAGTAATGATAATGCCAGTAAATGAGACATAAGCAGTAACTTGAAGAGAAAAACCAAGGTATACAATTGGAATTAAGAGTGGAATGTTTCATCTCATCTTTACAGAAATTATTTGGGTTATTTTTCCCCATGTTTGTCAGTGAGTTGTCACTGGATTTGGCCTTGATTCAATAATCTAGCTAGGAATTTCTCTCCATACCTGAGCGGAATGGAAAAACAATGGAATCCAATTACTAATGGTAAAGTGAGCCATTAATTTAATAGCCACGGCACCAATTTTCAGTCATGGCAACCAGATGTTTATTCCAACCCATGTGACTAAATTACCATTTGATGCTGTGAAATTCTGTCAACTCTTCCCTAATGAGAAATTGTGACAAGGAATGTATGTGCTTAACAGACATTGGCAATAAAAAAGCTAAATATACACTATTAAAAATTGGGTTTACTCAATAGTGAAACCAACTGTCTGTTGCAAATGTGGTCCGGAGGGCCTAATGTGTCCCGAATCCCAACAATTCCTTTTACAACCATTGGCCAATTTACATAGAAATCAGTTCATTGTTAATGTACATAAATTCTGCTGACTTAAAGTCAGACTGACTCATATGTAGACAAATGTACAATGCAAACTGGAGCACAGATCCTGATACTGACAGATATGAGAGAGAACGGTAGTCCTGTAGGTTTGTGTGGAATAAGGGGTTAAAGAGTTGTTGGAAAGGCAGCTATGGACTCTGTAAGAGGTGATATCCAGGGAAGGGGGGTTAAGTGAGGACTTGTCTGATCTCGCAGTGGACGTAGCACAGGAAGTCCATGTAGGAGGCTCCACCATGGGGCCCCTTGTCCTCCACCAGGTGCTGGCGGAACAGCATCTCAGACCGGTCTTTCTGCTTCACGATCAGAAGCTATACACAGGAACACAGTCAACTTAGGACCTTACCCCAACTCCAGTGCACAGCTTTGGTCCTCAAGGACTACAGTCCTGGTTGTTTTTCTTTCTCCCTGGCACTTAATCGCTAAATGATGTAAATAGTAAGAAGACACTCCTGGTTTTCATTCTAGCTGATGAGCATCTTGGGAGGTGTTCATCAGCTAGAATGGAACCAGCAGACCTGGTAGCCCTTGAGGA
This sequence comes from Oncorhynchus keta, assembly GCF_023373465.1. Taxonomy (NCBI): domain Eukaryota; kingdom Metazoa; phylum Chordata; class Actinopteri; order Salmoniformes; family Salmonidae; genus Oncorhynchus; species Oncorhynchus keta. The sequence goes on from NC_068433.1 coordinate 18,058,587, forward strand.
CCTGAGGTGCACACTGCTGCACAAACTGCTTTCAGTTTTTTTTTTAAAGCTTGCTCAAACTTACCCAGTCTATTATTAATATTATTCTATATCAACAGCAACATATTTCACTACTCCTTTCATTTTTTGGCAGTTGCTTTCAAGTAAAAAGAGTGTAAGCTTGTGCAGCCTGTTGAATATGTGATTTTATTGTTCCCAGGGCTTAAAAGTAAGATTTATGACCATGTGATAAATATGGCTACATTTGTTTCCCAATTCAACAAACAGATACTGTTCTTTAATTATATCAAAGTAGTTTAGACATCCAGTGGAAAGTATGCATAGTAACAGTAACCAATACATGGAATACTGTACCTTCATGGCGCTGGGCCTCTGGTCAAGCAATGAGTCAATGATGGAACGCAGCTTCTTAGACTGTGGGTTATCCAGAACTGGCAGGGAGCTCTGGAAAACACATGAATATTAGTGATATGTTCTTTCTATGCAGTCTTGAATTAACTTTTCAAATATCTGAACTAATGGTATCCAACTAAGGTGTTTCAAAACACTCCATCCTCTGTAGAGCTTGGGCGTAAGGGAGTTCTGGTCCTCACCAGGTCAGCGGGCAGGTGGGCGAAGGAGGGCACATTGAAGACTCTCTGGACCAGCTCTGGGGGGCAGGCCTGGCCCAGCCACAGGAAGAGGGAGCGCCCATTCTCCAGCAGGAACATGCCAGCATCTGTCAGGCGCTCCTCAGAACAGCGCACTGGAGCTGGCACCACATCACTGGCAACATCCATATTGTGCTGGAGGAGGAATCAATGAATAAATATAACTTCAAAGATATGGAGGGGGCTGCACATGACTCATGTTAGACCACAATCTGTAACAAGAACCATTGTATAAACTGCACCCCAACAATAGCATTTTGAGATGAGTCCTTACAAAATATTGAGCTGTACACCTTTTCAATGAGACTGCTACTATTTTTTTGCCATATCAAGGTGGGTTGACAAGTTAAATGCATCTTGCACTTTCATTCTGGTGAGCAGTGCTCCAGAGTTTGCAGCATATTATTAGGAGGAACATTCCAACCCTAATTATGCACATCTTAAAGTATTTCTTTAAAACAATTGCCGTGTTTGCTGTGACCCACAAATGAATCACAAGTGCCTGGCACTTTCCCAGCAAACATGGCAATTGATGTGAAGGAGAACAAATAACTGCCATTGTGTCACAATTATGAAGCATGTAATTATTCTACTGAGGGCAACTATTTACCCTCATACTCTTCTCTGAAGTCTCATGCACACACTATTCATTCAGCGTCTCTTATCAGCCACCTCAAAATGGCAGGTTTTGCTGGGTAATTGTTTGTGTGCTGGCATGCAATACACAACCTCATACAAATGCCATAATTTTTGTGGAATGAGTTGCCATATCAAATAAGAGGATGTCACACTTTACAGATGCCAATACCAAAGAACTAGTAAATGAGTCAACTATGTTGTAGGGAGGTGCAGCGAAATGCTGCCCTCTGCTGTTCATCAGGAACAGGAGTCTTCTTTACCTTAATGGGATCCACACTGAATATCTTTCAGTTTATTTATTGTATCCCTTGACCAGAGTGATATTCAGTATATATCCCAGAGTATCTTTTGACATCAATTAAGTTAAAACCATATAGCCAGAACTCCGCACTAACAATATGATGACAGGAAGTGGGATAGTGATAGAACACTTAAGATTGGAGGTCCATTTACCTAAATGAGGAAGGAAACCGGTATCAGAATCATAGAAAAATGTAATTGCAGTTGGTAAAAAGGACCTCCGAGAGAGGGAGTGAGATTGATGGGACATGGGTAGAGCCAGAGGTGGGTGCGTTTGTGTGTGTGCGGTTTCTTCAGCAGGTTAAGGCCGGAGAGCGTTGTCTCACCAGTGGGATAAGGCGTGGGTAGAGCAGCAGCTGGGTATCCTCCACCCCCATGGCCGTGGCGATGAGTCTCTGGTGAGCCCTGTCGTCTGTAGAGAGCTCAGCGCTGCCCACCAAGGGACCAGTCTTCATCAGGCTGTTTAAGTAGACTGGGAACACCTTCATGGCATCAGGCAGAATCAGCTACACAAGGGGAGAGAGGAGCAAGTGAGAACCCCTAATACACGACTCCCTGACACTATAGTAACAATGTTTGCGATACTTGAAATGACAAAAGCAAACCTAAAACTGCAGTAGGAATCAAATTTGCAGGAATCCTTCGGTCTTTCTTTCATCAGTTTACTTTTGTACCCTGCACCTATAAGTTAATGGATGTTTGTACACTTCTTTAAAACTTGATACTTGAAATGTCACCAGCTTAGGAGTTAAATCACACCACTGCATTTGTAAAAAGCGACCATAACACAGACAAGTAAAAAATTTAAAATTAAAGAAAATTTTTTATTCTATGAAATTTGTCCACAGTGTTGTGCCACTGACCTGGCTGGCAGTGGAGGGACTGGAACAGTTTTTCCTGTAGCAGGCTAGCATGTGGGCCGTCTGGTTGACCAGAATCTCCCTCACCGTCTTCAGGGGCTGGTTCAGCATGGCACGGTACGCTGAGAGAGAGGGAGTGATGAAGGGAGAGGTAGAGGGAATTTGTAGGTCAGTAACTGTGTTCCCACACTAAAGCTGTCTAAAGTGCTCTCATGTCATACAACAAGTTTGCTTGTCACTAATACTTTATGGGAGGCATATGGTTCTGGTTTTAAAAGACTCACTTCACCTCTTAGTTATCTTATAAGGTGATTTAGATATACTGGGTATCAGGAAGCTAAAGTGATGCATGAGGTGTATTTAACTAAAGTATAATTATGACACCATCGACCAGCAATGTTGAAGCCACAAGTCACGAGTCGACTGAAGCAGATTTCCCAGATAAAAGGTCTACATATTGGGTATCATTATGCTGAATAATGCATAATAAAAACACACCAGCCAAGTATGTTACATCCAATGATCTGACTATTTAATTCAAGAGATTCTCCAGTACTTGTGTATACTTTTTAGCCAGTAGATCTGAAAGTAGCACTCACGAGCCAAGTGGTCCCTGAAAATTGTGTACTACGTCACATATGTGCACCACGTCATTGCCCTCTCTCTCTCTGCTGTGTGTGCATCATGTGCCTCTTGCTAGCTGTCACTCAAATGGTAAGGGGCTGAAGCTCATTGGTAGAACTCAAAATGCTAGGGGGCTGGCCCATGTGGGGGAAAATGGCACAGCTTCCTGAAAAACACTCGCTTTCAAACGCATTGTCTCTATTTGAGGTAAGAGTAATTATTCTCATAGATTCTGCATGTATGAACTACTGACACATCCAGACCAAAAGCTTATAAAAATACTTAGACATGCTCCGGAACTTTGGCAAATAACTCTTTATATCGAATCGCATTCATTATGCCTAGATGGGAAGTGGATTTATTGGGCATCTCATTTGGCCCTTACTGAACACAAGCCTAAATACAGTAATACTCTGCTGTGTGCAGTCACCTGACTTGGCAAAGAAGTTGATGAGGGCGTCAGTCTCACAGCTCTTGTAGAGCTCAGACAGCTGGGCGCTGCAGTTCAGACTGAGGTTGTGGATCCGCAAACGACGCTGGCCGCTGACGGTCGTGTACAGCAAGGCACACTGGGAAACGGAACACACACACACACACACACACACACACACACACGCCGTTAGAGGGTTAAAAGCCTGTCATGATTTCAATCTTTCATGTCAGAGTAGGATGTTTAAGGCTTTGTGGAACCTTTGGCTGAAAACACATTGTGAATGGGATAAATTGGTTATTAAATATGATGCATATTTGTATTTGTTGCAGTCAAATATCCACTTTGCAGTGAGCCTAAATATCTGATTAGTGGTAACCATTCAAAACAGAAGCTTAAGATGACTTCAGCAAAACAATGTGGTGATATTTTTTTTTTAGTCGTGTGTGTGTGTGTGTGTGAGAGAGACACCTGCATGAGTGCGCCCGTCTCCTCGCTAAGTTTGTCATCGTGTTTGAACTCCACAGTCACAGCCTTGTCACAGTCCACAGCAGCCATCTCCACATCTGTGGTGTTGTTCATGTGGATAGCACCGAAGAAGTTTGTAGCCCTGAAGCCTGGCAGGAGAGACAAGGGAAACTATGGGTTAGTGTCTTGAAGTGCAATACAGTCTAGCAGTATTAAAACCAATTTTACCTAAATACCTTTTAATCAATGCATAATTTAAGCATTGGAATTATCTGCCGATGTAAAACTATTGGAAACAAATGTAATTTAAAATGTTCTTAAATTCTACAATCTAAACTGTATCTCTTTTTTAAGTACATACAAGTGCAATACACTAAAAACAGTTGACTGAATTACCTGTGCTGGTGCGGACTCTCATGATGGCGTCAAACCCGATGGCCTTCTCCACATCCTTCCTCAGGTCACTCAAGAAATGCTCTCCATCCATTTCCACCTGAAATACACAGGCAGTGACACAGTCAACAACAAGGTAACAGAGTTTCCCCCAATTATACTCCATGGAATATTGGTCCAGTGCCAAGATCTGAATGAGAAAATGGGCTTTAATGCATTTCATGTAATGAGAGTAATTTCATGTGTTCAATAAGATAACGATTCATGGACTCAAAATGGCAGTGTGGAAAAATAAGATGTGGCATAAAAAGAGCGCTCTGGGGAACTAGACGACAGCGGATAGAGTGTCGGGCCAATAACAGATGGCGGCTGGTTCGAATCCCTGAGCTGACTAGGTGATAAATCTGTGTATGTGCCCTTGGACAAGGCACATAAATCTAATTGAACCTGTACGTCATTCCGGTTAAGAGTGTCTGCTAAATGACTCAAATGTAAAAACAAACTATTGTGCAGTTGTTTGCAATTACTGTTTTTGTATACCTGGAAGTTGCTGTACTTGAAAATGGAGCCTCCTGTGTGTGTGGGGACGTCTCCCATGGTGGCGAGGTCCACATACTGGCTGGGGAAGAGGAAGAGATCCACGCTGCAACCCTGAGACACACAGTCCTTGGAGAGCTGCTCGTACACACCCTTCTGGGGCTGGAACAGAGTCTAGGACACCGCAGGGGAACCAAACAACACACATTTTAGAGCCAATGATAATATGGTCCACTTTGTTTTAAATGCAAAAGACGGGCTATTTTTCTTTACCTTCTCTTTCTCTGTGTTGATCAGCTTCTTGTCGTCCCTGTTCTTCAGTTTCCCAGGGGCGTCGGCGGTGGGGATGGATGAGTGGAAGATGAACAGCTTGCCACTGCATTCTGCTGTCTGGAGACAACAAAAATAACACATTACAGAGAGGGAACAACAGGAGAGAGTGAATACAGAGAAAAGGTGTACATGCAAGTATTTCCTTGTGTGACCGTTTCAATGAAGGGAACAACATTGATTTGACCTAGACAGGCCTCATTATTTTCACGTTCAGTGAGGGGATTCTAGGGTTTAAGTGTAGGTCAACAGATGGCTAAAGCAACAGAGTCAATGGTCTTCGTGACCCAAATTAGTTGTGACTCACCATCATACCCGCATTTTCCCACCTGGACAAAAGGAACACCTGTGAGAATGCTGTTCATTGACTACAGATCAGCACCACAGTGCCCACAAAGCTCATCACTAACCTAAGGACCCTGGACTAAACACCTCCCTCTGCAACTGGATCCTTGACTTCCTGATGGGCCGCCCCCAGGTGGTAAGGGGAGGCAACAACATCTGCCAAACTGATCCTCAATACGGGGGCCCCTCAGGGGTGCGTGCTTAGTCCCCTCCTGTACTCCCTGTTCACCCACGACTGCGTGGCCAAGCACGACTCCAACACCATCATTAAGGCCTGATCACCGACAATGATGAGACAGCCTATAGGGAGGTCAGAGACCTGGCAGTCTGGTGCCAGGACAACAACCTCTCCCTCAACGTGAGTAAGACCAAGGAGCTGATTGTGGACTACAGGAAAAGGAGGGCCGAACACGCACTCATTCACATTGACGGGGCTGTAGTGGAGCGGGTCGAGAGTTTCAAGTTCCTTGATGTGCACATCACCAACAAACTTCACACCAAGAAAGCTGTGAAGAGGTCACGACAACACCCTTTCCCCCTTGGGAGACTGAAAAGATTTGGCATGGGTGCCCAGATCCTCAAAAAGTTATACAGCTGCACCATCGAGAACATTCGGACCCGGTCGCATCACCGCCTGGTATGGCCAAGGTTCCTGCCACCCAGGACCTATATACTAGGAGATGTCAGAGGAAGGTCAAAACAATTTTGGTCAAAGACTCCAGTCACCCAAGTCAAATTGTTCTCTCTGCTACCGCACAGTAAGCAGTTTCAGAGCACCAAGTCTAGTTCCAAAAGGCTCCTTAACAGCTTCTACCCCCAAGCCATAATACTGCAGAATACTGGCACCCAGACTATTTATATTGTCACCCCCCCATTTGTTTTTACACTGGTGCTACTCACTGTTTATTTAACCTTTTATTTACCTAGGCAAGAACAAATTCTTTTTTTTTTACAATGAAGGCCTACCCCGGCCAACGCTGGGCCAATTGTGCGCCGACCTATGGGACTCCCAATCACAGCCGGTTGTGATACAGCCTGGAATCGAACCAGTGTCTGTAGTGAAGCCTCTAGCACAGAGATGCAGTACCTTAGACTGCTGCACCACTATCTATGCAGTCACTTTACCCCTACCTACATGTACAAATGACCTCCACTAACCTTATTCTATTACTTTTTAAAAATTTAGTTTATTTAATAAATATTTGAACTCTTTCTTGAAATGCATTGTTGGTTAAGGGCTTGTAAGTAAGTATTTCACGGTAAGGTCTATCTATACCTGTTCGGCGCACGTGCCAAATCAAATGAGATTTTCTGCAAGGATGTCTGTTCGCATCTGAAATTACGTGACCTCTACCACACATTAATTCAAACTGAAGGCAAGCCGTTGGGAAAAATTCAGTTGGAGCTGATTAAATAAACAGTTCTATTAAGAAGCAAAACGGAAAGTTAGAGTCATTGGGTTGATGGAGAAACTGTTTAAGGCACAATGCCAACTGAGAACGCACGGTATAATGGACTATGCTGACAAAAAAAAAAATCCCTTTTTTGGGGGGTTGGCGGTAAAGGGGCTGTGACTGTAAAAAGATGGCCTCTACAGCTGACAGACTTATTTTTTTGGACTATTATAATTCCTCGAGCTTTGAGTTTAATTGATGTCACAATGTACTTTATCAACTTATTATGTGGGTCTGTTTGTCTTTTAATCTGTCGTCTTTTCATTTCAATGTGCCAGTGTTTTTCTATCCGTCCCTATGTAAATAAACAATTGTAATGAAATCAGAGAGGTTATTGGGTACTTTGTGGAGTCCATCACCGCCTGGACAAAGTAACAGCTGCCCTACTATCCCATTCCCTCGTGTGTGACAGAGTTGACATCTAGCCTCTCACCTTGAGTGCCTCTACCCCAGCCTGGATGACGGGGGCAAAGACCGTCTCGCTCTCGTTGGTGTCTGCAAACATATCAGGGATCTGGTCCAGGAGACTGGAGAGGAGTGAGAGGGAGGAAGTGTCACAATCATTCACCTCTGGAACATTGTGTTCAACACTTGGTAGATACACAATTTGCTCTGTCCCAATTGTGTTAAAATAGCTGTTTCATTGCCTCCTTTCCTTTATGACTGCTAATCTGAAAGGAGTTGATGAGTGTAAGTACTACAGTCAGTGTCCATCCAGTTATTTTAACAGTCTGTGGTTTATCAAGGAAGAGAGTTAAGGAAAAAGTTATTTTCGATTACTGGGACAGCCAGTGGCTACATCCAACGGTATTGTCCTTACAATTACACAGATCATTGGAAGACTATCATGCACATAGACAGTTTAGAAGAGTGAATTTCTCAGCTCATGCAGTAAATAAAACACCTTTGGAAGAATTGTTGTTGTTGCTACAAAGTCATATTTGGATCTAAACCAAGGACTCAACTCACATTTGTTTAATTATATTGTACAATTTGAGAAAAATGAGTCAGTTCTTCAGAAAAACAAACTGGTTGATCTGGGATTAAGTGATTTATCATAGACATACCAAAATATCAAGTTGTAATAAATCATTTTGATGCCGTGTCATACAACTGCATAGATAAGACCATTTTCCATATAAATCCACATGGGTCTTTTTAATATAAAATATTTCCAGGGACCACTTCTCTGGAAGCAACTGTTTTTCAACGTTATCTTGACATTTGTGATGAAAACCACTGAAACTACAGATAAAATGAGGCCTTGGACACCTGGTGTGGCAAGATAATCAAATGTTGTCATTCAACAATAGTTTTCATGACATGAAAAATGTTGCTCAGAAATGAGCTTTGACAGAAATAGATGCACATCGACAGGCTTTGAGAAGGAGCTGGAGATAAAGACAATGTATACATTTATCAAAAAGAAAGACACCACTACAAACCCAGGAAGTAAGATTGTTTCAGACAGAATGTTTACCCTTTGGTCTGCATCAGATTGTAATCTATACCCCAAAGTGTGACAATGTGCAGAGTTCATCCTGCCCCTCCAATTGGGCTATATAAGCAAAATATTGTCAATGCCTCCTTCAAAAAGGTTCAGATGCCTAACATTACCAATGACCTGCCTATTGCTATTCATAAACAATAATGAACATATCTAAATATTTGAAAACATGCAAGCATCAAGCATCACTACTCAAGTCAATTCTCATGTCAGAGGTGTGCCCCTTACTTGTTGATGACGGCGCGAGACTCCTGGAAGTTGACGAGGAAGCCGTCGAGCAGTGGGACAAACATCTCGGCCGTGTCGGACACCACCATCATCTGAGGCTGGGCCAGGGCACTCTTCACGTTGTAGAAGTGTAGGATCTTGTTGTAAGTGACAAAGCCCACCTTCACCGTCGAGCTCTCGGAACCATCCTCTCTGTGCGGGAGGAAGAGGGGGCAAAGTTGGGGATGAGCGTTAGTGTCATTTAGGGGGGGGGGGGGAGAAAAAGAGAGAGAGAGCAGTAGCCTGGCATGAGTCATTAATGATAGTCATGTCATTGATAATATTTGCCTAAAACATACACAAATTTGGGATCAGGCTAGAAGAGAGAACCTTTCAGAATAGTTTTTTATTTGAACTAAACATGCTTGTCATTACAGGGAACTATGTTACAGCATAGATTAAGTCATCACTAAATTGTTATAGTCGCTGATGCACATAAAATGGCCAATAAACGGCAGATCAGTCCCCTATTCTGAAGTTGTATTCTAAACATGATATGACCAGAACGGATAACAAAACAACGTGGATACACACACTGTTTGCAAGCAGTGTTCGCTAACTGACCTGGTAATAGAAACAATACAATATTCCCAAAAGTATCAACTCCGCCCATCTGGCACTTCAGGCAGGCTCAAGCAAATGCTCAAAGAATTTGAAAGACTTCAAATAGTATTTTAACGCAGTCATGTTAGCTTCAGCCAAATAGGCATACAGTACTACAGGATATGGGACAGCCAGATCTAGAGTTGACCTATGTAATTGCTCCTTTCATTACGATCTATGTTTTGGTTATTGATGCTTCAATAGGTCATGTTAAATTATAAACTAGGTGGTTCGAGCCCTGATGCTGATTGGTTTATAATAGCAATAAGGCACCTCAGGGATTTGTGGTGCCTTATTGCATCGTGCGTAAGAATAGTCCTTAGCCGTGTTATATTGGCCATATACCACACCCCCTCGGGCCTTATTGCTTAATTAGAGCGCTAATGGTTTTCCTTCAAAATCTCCGATATCACTACGTCAAAAGGCACAATCTCATGCCTGGTTTTTCAGACCTTTGTATATTTATTTGCTCTAGCAAAACAAATTCCCGCCATAATTGATTTATTTAACTACGAGTGTTTTAGAGTTAAAAACATTCCTGGGTGCAGAAACCCATTTTTAAAGCAAAGAAAAAACACATTGGAGGAGAGGGTCTCATTCCGGGGTTGGGCACCTATTCCAGCATCCATCACTCCAAAAAAAATAAAAAAAGGCCATCACCCAGTTATGCCTGACGGACTTACAAACATCCACAGAAAGAGGGTTAGGATTGTTTTTCTTCAGGGCAAAGTGCTGATAGGTGAAGTAAAAAAGGGGCCTCATATGCTTTCAATTAAGATGACTGCCATCTCTGATGTCATGTGATTTAATGTCCACACACAATTTCTCTCTCTTACAAACAACCCTCTCCAACTCGTGCCTCAACAGAAGTTAAATAACATGAATAATAAACTGTCAGTGAAATATATGACTTTGTTTTCAGCCCTTTACAGATCTCGCTTTCATTTTCATGGACTGGGTAGAATTCCACCCAGTTGAGATAAACTCTATTTTATATACACCTCTGTGTTGATGAGGCTACAGAGAAAGTAGCTGTAGTAGCACGAAGAGAACCTGAGCGACAAATTAGAGCTCTTGGAATTGGCCTGCTGGACTAGTAAGTCTGTTGAACTGGGGCCTGTATCTAAAACCCTTATCATCAAAACAATGGGTATCACTATTTGGATAGTCCATCTGTAGATGCTCAGTATCAGTAACATTTCAACTATCTACTAACCCCTAGCCATAAACTTAACCCTTATCCTAACTTTTGCAAGCAGTTGATTCTCTACAAATGGTCACACTAAAAAAAAAAAATATATATATATATATATATATGCACACACTACAGATGGACTATCCAAATAAAGTGTAAAAGTATTCCCCATCTGACAGGGGAAACTGGGGTTTGTCTCCCTTTCTGAACACAGCAGTATAGAACATGCACTTTAATCCAGTATAAAGGAGGTGCTCGTTATAACTAAATCTGCCATATGTAAATGATGACAAGTCTGTTCTATGGGTCTCAACATCAAGAACTGACATGAGAAGCAGTCATGCAATGCAGCTTTTTATTGCTCGATTTCATACTGAGTAACAGTGATGAAATATTAAAATGAAGGAGAAAATGCCACAGGATTTAGTCTACACCTGCGTGTGCTTTCTTGGAGACCCTTTTCCCCAGTAGCAAGCTAGAAGCAAAAATGTGGCTATTTCGGCAGCGTTGCAGATCCTTATAAAAGTGTTCTGTTCCCAACATGTTTTCCATTAGTTTCAATACAGGAGAGAGCAAAGTCTCAATGGACAACAGGGAAGAAAAGTAATTTAAAAACAGAGGGCTTGTTTGGATAGAGCACTACCTAACCGTTTCGGGGGTGACGTAAGGGTTTCGGACAAATATCTCCATAAGTCTGCAGGCTAGGAGCGAGAGCCAGTTTCCAAATAAGTTATTTTAGGAAAGTCAGGTGAAGTATGTCATCCATTTCTCGATGGTAAATCAAAACCTTGTGTCTTGCTGGCGACCCACAAAACAGCCAAAAATCAGACCCATCTGTGCCGCGGACTTCTTGTGTCTTGGACATGATTCAGGGTTAGAGTCTGCACTGCACCATAACATTTTCTCCCCTCCCCCTCATTCTTTCCCTTCCCCAAGCATCTCCCATCAACCCACCCCCACAACCTTTAGGAAATCATTTTCAACTGATGAGATACTTAAATACTTGCTTTTTTCTTTGCCTTGTAGATGTGGGACAACCATATTTGGCAAGGTATCGCAGATTTCCAGTAGTATTGTGTTACACCCTGAGGCGATGGAAGCATAATGAAGCTCAGGCGAACATATGGCCCCCCCTGAAGATGTGTTGACAGAAAAGTGGGAGGTAGTGTAGGCTATAATGTATCTGGAGGTCTGCAACCCACCCCAAATATCAAACCACCAAGCTACACATTATGGGTGATGGGGGCGTTGAAAACCAACACTTCTATAAATCTAATGTGGGTTCTCTCTGACGTGAGACTTCAGTTATCCAAAGCTAATCCTTTGGAGAGCAGGGCATTGTATAAAAGATTATGACATTGGACATGGCTTATGTCATTTCACCATAACCCGTAAGACTATGTAGTGGGTCTCACTCCAAGTTGTCAGATTGTATATAAAAAGATCTTGGAGCTAGGCAGTAGGCAGAGTGATATTGGGCCAGGTTCAAGGCTCCATTCCTTGATTACGAGGTCAGTGTTTGATAGCGTGTGTGTGTATTGTGGGTGTACCTGGGCAGGTTGTCTAGCAGGGTCTTCAGCTCCTCACATACCAGTCTGACCAGTCCGCTCTTGATGTTGGCATAGGACACGTCTATCATGAAGATGTATGCCGGAGGACTGTCTGGCTTGTTGTTCTGAAAGAGAGAAAGAGGACATTTTGAATTACAACTTCAATTCAACTGTTACTTCATCTTATTTCCTTAATTTGCGGTTTAAAATGTCTTTGTCTAAAACAACCCTGAAAACAAACTATTGTTCACTTATGAAATCAACAACTGACCCTGCCTCCAAGGTTAACCACATAATAACGTGAACACACCAGAGACGTCAAATCTGTACCCCAACTTTAGGTGAAACGTGTTGGCTACTATTGGATCCCAATTTTCTCTCTTCCTCACATGTTCTGCCCTGTGTATCCCTCCACCACACCCATTACTTTCTCTGCGTTTTAAGCTTACAGCTTGCTTGGATCTTGGAGCCGTTAAGACTGTGTGTGACATCCGACTGCCCTCCATTTGTTAGGAATGTGGATGAAGGACACAGCACAGGCCGTTGTTTTGTTTCCGCGGTAACAGTCTGACTCGGCTCACCTCGGATGCTTGCGCTGAAAGCTGGCCGGGACTACATTTCCAAACATTAATAAACAGACTGAAGTAACAAGATGGCTTCAGTAGCAAAACGTGGCGTTGCTAGCCGCCACTTACCGCTACCCAGAATGTACTAGAAAAGACCACCCCACAGAGCGTAACAAAATGGAGCACTTTTGTCTTTAATGAGGTGGTGTTGAGAGAACAGAACATGCTTTTGCCTGTACTCTGTGCTCCTAATCACTTTCACTTCATACAAGTCTTTAAGAGATAGACTCTTGCCAATAATTACTTTGGCCAGTTTTATCCGTTCTGTTCCATGTACCATCACAGCTTTCCTCTATGTCAATTCAAATTGTAGGTTATTGGCGATGTATAAACTGCTAGGAATATTGATTGAAACACATTTTACTTTTCATCCATACAAAAGTAATTCAAAGTAGTTATTTTACCAACTGACAATTTCTATTTGTATAAAATGAAACAATATCATACATAAGGTTCACTATGAAGGTTAATTTATGAAGGTAAACCACAATGGTAGAGCATTGCTTACCTTGCAGTAATCCAGGGTGGCTTCGAACTCATAGGACCCCAGCGACAGCTCTGGCCTCTCATATAAATCCACCCTTCTGCCCATGTGGTCCAGGTGTTGGAAATAAAAAGCTGGTACTGTGGAGAGAACAAAATAACGTGTTTTACCAGTGGTGACAAAAACATACCTCAAACTTAATATTGCCTCTGTTTAGCAACTACGCCTTAAATGGCTCAGGTGTCCCCTACCCGAGTGCATTAGTTTCTATGTAAGAGGGTTCAAAACTACCCTAAAGCCCTGGTCAGACCTTAAGTCAGAAATATGAAGAATAACCAACTACTATAATTTAAATCTTGGATAATGTAAGTTACTCAAATTAAAAAGACAACTTATTTTATTTAGCTTGAGCTCCAAAAGATTAGTCAGATCCATAGCTGATCTTTAGCCACGGGACATTATGACCCAATAAGGTCTCCCATCCCCTCATTATGGGTACCTTCGTTGACGCAGTTGCAGAAGCCGCACTGGTAGCGGCGGCCGCCATCGATGAACTGCATGTAGGGACACATGTAGGCTTTGCAGCGGTTACAGCGGATCGGGCCAGTCTCACCATGGTTCACGACGTAGAGAGGAGTCTGGGCCACACAATAGAACAGAGGAGATAGTCTCATAAGACAGCCATCACATAAGAGAGCCGTCACGCATTTGTTTTAGAGAGTCAATTGTTGCCCATAGTCAACAGTCCGGGCTATCCAGGGTCCTTGGGACGTCCCTACCCCATTGAAGTTAAAATGTAAAATGGTTATGTAAGGGTTAAGGTTCGGAAAGGATTATGGTTACGGTAAGGGTAGGGACGTCCCAAGGTTCCGGATAGCACTGACCCATAGTCAACTGTACATAGACGATGCCTTAGTTAATAGTTTGGGTGAAATTGACAGGCTTCAGGTTAATGATGATTACTACCATGCATTATCCTAATCAGTTTATAAACTCAGCAAAAAAATAAACGTCCTCTCACTGTCAACTTAATTTATTTTCAGCAAACTTAACATGTGTAAATATTTGTATGAACATAACAAGATTCAACAACTGAGACATAAACTGAACAAGTTACACAGACTTGTGACAAGCAGAAATGGAATAATGTGTCCCTGAACAAAGGGGGGCAAAATCAGAAGTAACCGTCAGTATCTGTTGTGGCCACCAGCTGCATTAAGTACTGCAGTGCATCTCCTCCTCATGGACTGCAACAGATTTGCTAGTTCTTGCTGTGAGATGTTACCCCACTCTTCCACCAAGGCACCTGCAAGTTCCCAGGTATTTCCTGGGGGAATGGCCCTAGCTCTCACCCTCTGATCCAACAGGTCCCAGACGTGGTCAATGGGATTGAGATCCGGGCTCTTTGCTGGTCATGGCAGAAAACTGACATTACTGTCTTGCAAGAAATCACACAGAACGAGGAGTATGGCTGGTGGCATTGTCATGCTGGAGGGTCATGTCAGGATGAGCCTGCAGGAAGGATGATGTCTTCCCTGTAATGCATATCATTGAGATTGCAGGCAATGACAAGCTCAGTCCGATGATGCTGTGACACACCGCCCCAGACCATGACGGACTTCTCGCCTCCAAAATCGATCCCGCTCCAGAGTGCAGGCCTCGGTGTAATGCTCATTCCTTAGACGATAAATGCGAATCCAACCAACCACCAGCGCTGTCTTAGGCGTCTCACAGTAAGGACATTGCAATTTATTACCCTGGCCACATCTGCAGTCCTCATGCCTCCTTGCAGAATGCCTAAGGCACGTTCACCCGGATAAGCAGGGACCCTGGGCATATTTATTTTGGTGTTTTTCAGAGTCAGTTGAAAGGCCTCTTTAGTGTCCTACGTTTTCATAACTGTGACCTGAATTGCCTACCATCTGTAAGCTGTTCGTGTCTTAACGATTGTTCCACAGGTTCATGTTCATTAATTGTTTATGGTTCACTGAACGAGCATGGGAAACAGTGTTTAAACCCTTTACAATGAAGATCTGTGAAGTTATTTGGATTTTTACGAATTATCTTTGAAAGACAGGGTCCTGAAAAAGGGACGTTTATTACAGGGCAGCACAAACTACACAATAACAGAAGCATAGTTGTTGCAGTCATTGACTGGATAATATATCAGTAAATACAACCAGGATGCAAGGCTGCAATAAAAACATTTACTTGGATCACATCCTTAACCCAACCTTAGAGTGATTTAAAACACAGTGCCCATGTGCTCTCTGCCAGTGTGTCACAAATGAGGCTGATTAAATGAAAGGCTACACATGCACCCGATATAATTGCAATCGGTTTATATTAAAAAAAAATCGACAACTATCATCAGAAATCAAACGACATGAATCAGACAGTGGGGCGCCACCTGATACACTAGTTGGTCAGAAGGTTCAAATCAACATTCCATATCGTGGTGTAGATGTACTGTAGATCAAATTGTTTTCAAGAAACGTTCTTCCCTACTGTGGGTCATATTAGCGGGCTATCCTGGGGTAAAAACACTTTAAAAAATCATTATGTACCTTTGACGAAGGGAAAGGACATCAGAAGATCTTCTATTTTCAGTTACAACACAATAAAAATTATCATTACCGCTTACCCTGAAATTATGATTTGAAAAGTTGATTTGAACCTTCTGACCAACTCGTGGGTCAGGCGGCACCCATCTGTTTGATTCATATCGTGTGATTTCTGATGATTGTTCTCGATTATATCGACTGATTGGTTCTGTTTGGGGCGGCAGGTAGCCTACTGGTTAGAGCGTTGGACTAGTAAACGAAAGGTTGCAAGATCGAATCCCTGAGATGACAAATCTGACGTTCTGCCCCTGAACAAGGAAGTTAACCCACTGTTCCTAGGCAGTCATTGAAAATAAGATTTTGTTCTTAACCGACTTGCCTAGTTAAATAAAGGTTAAAAAAAAACACGTGTGCCAGTCCTCCTGGGTAGTTGGGCTGTAGTGGCTCCCTTGGCCAAAGGTGGAGTCATTTCCCATGCTTCAGTTTATGCCTCACCAATTGGTTCTGCCACACTATCTATATACAATCATCCTAACAGTTAAATTTAGCTTTACTTTAAATTCAAATATTGCCTTTAAAACAGAACTATTGTGGAAATTAAAAACAAGACCTAACACAGTGCAACAGTCTAGAAGAGTGAAGTTGTTGCCGTTTTACACAAGTGCGAGTTCTGTCAAGATCTTCGCCCGTGTAGACCCACACTCTGCCATAATGCATTTAGTCTAAACATTGTGGGTGATCTCATCTATTATCGTGCAACTCAACACGTGCCGTCACGATACGCAAAGCAGATTTGCTCCCCAGAAACGGATCAATCTCATGCTCCATGTATGTAAATAGCTGCATTACATTTACATTACATTTGTCTATAACTGAACGTTTCTGTCCGAATAAGGCTTTGTTTAATGTAAGGATGAAATATTTTTCCTGCTGAGTGGGAATGTGTAGGAATACAGATGGTAAAGGTGTGCCTATAACTTCTAGCCCACACACAAGCAAACCCATGGAAACATATGGCATAAATTACATGCACAAAGTCCGTACACTCACAAACATTCATTAGTGAAAATAAACTGTGCGCACATGCTATATTCACATGTGCATGGCCAAATCTCGTTCAACTACTTCAAACTATTTACATTAAGCATCACCGAAATTATATACTATCCAAAATATTGTAGCCTAACAACCAAAACATTGTCTCAGCGATATAAATCTAACCTAAAAACACATTTAATTGTCCCAATAAGACTCCCTTGATTTCTGCTCTTTCTTGAGGGGAGGCTTTTACTCTAGTACTTGTTTATATACTAGTGTGTGTGTTTTTCATATGGCCTCCAAGACCATGAAACTCCACATGCAGACAGAAGTGAATGCAGCCAAGTAGGTCATCCAAATGGGATGTGAAGCTGAATTATAAAAATGAGATCATTCATTACAAACAAAACAATAATGCTAACATGGCGATAATGTGTTAGCTTTTGTTTGATATGGAATCTATGCAGGGCATTAGCTTCCTACTATGGGAATCATGCTAGTGCTGTCTGGACATTGAGGGCTAACCAGAGAAGGCAATGGACTTGATTGCTTTGCTGAACCCCTTTCATATTCTGGGGTCCACGCAGATCTTGACATTAGCTAATTAGCTCTTTCTACGAGACAGAGCGAAAGCTACAGTAGCATTGCCTAAAAAGGCCCTTTGGCACAGAAGACAAAATGAGGGGAAGAATATCTAAGGCAGGATTCCTGAGACCACCCAAGATCCACATGAAGGTTGTCCACAGGACACTTTTAAAAGTTTACAGCACTTGGACGTACAGTATATTTTTAAGGGAATAATACATCTACGTGTCATTGAGTAAAACTAAAAGTGCTAGTGTCTCCCTTCCCTAAAAGGATGTCTACAGTATGTACCTGAGGTTTTGATAGTATCTGGGTTTAAACATCTTGGTTTCAAAATTCATAAGTGGTTTAGTGGTCTGACTTTGTATAACAATGTGGATAATCTCTGCAAACATACACAGGATAAGGCCTACCTCATTCTTTGGCAGCGTGGCGAAAGGTTTAATGATGGCACCCAAAGGAACTTGGCACTGCTTGGCCAGGTCAGCCGTGCAGGGGAAAGAGTAGGTGGTGCAACGCATGAATCTTGGACTGGCGTTTCCTAAAGAGGATGAAGAAATGGAAACGTAAATACAAATGTAAATGGTTCAATTAAGTTGTACTCATTGGTTTGATTCAAGAAAATATATAGTTTAAACATGTTAGCATTTTGTGTTTACGCATAAAGCCATCCACTAGTCCTAATATCGTTCAGTTCTTCCCTTTATATATATTCATCAGGCTGTAAATAACTTACATTTTCACTTTTTACAAAGAAATGCAATATTCAGTGTTCTAATTCATACATTTAAGTACAGTATCAAACGTTACCACTTAATTCATAACAATCAGTATTTCACTTGCAATTTTCAGGTAACGTTGCACTCAAAGAGAACCTTAACATTAATATATTTTAATTTTTTCCAGTGTGGTCAAACAATTTTTCTGAGACTGAAATGTTTTAAGTTTGACAAATCTGAAGTGGCGCAACTTAAAACGAGAGCAAAGGGTAAAAAAAAATTGAAAAAATTGAGAAAAAAAAATGGAATCTCATCTAAAGATTTATGTTATATTACTGGCTTCTAGAGGTATTCTTTGGAGTTAGAGCAGGGGTCTGTCTACTCAATATGAACCAAATAGAAACAAAGAGGCCAAAACAGTGAGGGAGCTACCTTAGAAACTAGTTTTCATTGCAAAACGTTTCCCCTGAGAAAACATTTTGCTACGGTGTGCACTAATGAAAAGACCCCAATCATGTTCTTATGTTGCCATTAGAATATCTTTCAGAAGTGTATGTTTGATCTAAGGCCATTATCAGATTTGTTCAAAGCCATCCGTGTCACGTTCTACTAATCCATTCCTTGGGGAACCCCACAACGGCACATTTTTGTTCCATCCCAACAAACAAACCTGAGTCAACTAGTCAAGTAATCACAAAGCCCTTGATTAGTTGAGTCAGGTGTGCTAGTGATGGACTGGACAAAAAGATAAGTTAAATATGTTGGAAATAAGGTTAGTTCTGTTCAATGACACATAAGTTTGTGTTTACAGTATAGTGGTATTCCTGTGCCTTACCTTGGTCCTGTACAGTAAAGTCAGTAGTGACTAGCGGGGGAACCTGACCTCTGAGGTTTGTGGTGTACACCTGTCCTCCTCGTTTGGCTTGGTCGTCCTCAGTGACTTGTGTCTAAACCAGAGAGGTGCATTGTCAGTGAAAGAGTGTATACTTTGCGGAGCCATTTCCTTAAACAGTCAGGCTGTGGGTGAAAGCTTTCAATCGGTCAGTTTTTTCTAGATGTGTGTGGTAACGGAGACGTATTGGTATCGTACAAATTCACATTCTGCTGTTGCTTTGTTGTTGCCTGAGAACATTCCAACCACAATCAGTCAAGCATTTTGTGGTTTTAACTACGAGACACAGGGTTGACTTTGTCGGTCATACATTTCATCCAAATAAGACACATACAATAGGTAATTTGGGGAGGTGGGGGTAACAAAAATGGGATGCTCACATGTCTAACCTGGGCCCATACTGGGTGTGCAGTCTTCTAAAGAGATGTCTTTATAGGTAATACTGGCTTGGAGGTAGCTGGGAAACATGTGACATGGCATGCAAAGACGTGAAGTCACACGAGGATTAAATATGAACTCACTGTGCTAGGGATGGAGTCAGGGTCCAGCTTTTTCTGAGGTGGCCCGGACATATGGGCTGCCCCACCTTGGAAGGGTCCCGCCATCCCGGGTCCCGCCATCTGCCCCCCAAACTGACCTGAAACATAGACCATGCCACAGTGTAAAGGCTCTGGTGACCTACACCTGGTGCAATCCTAGTGGCAAGCACACACTAAGTGGTACAGTACTCCAAAAGCTATTTGTACACACTACTCACCACCTTCGATAAGATAAGTTTGACTACCACAGTGAGTTACCATAACCTAGATTATTCCTGAAAACCATGTTTTATTCCAGGAATAGGCTTCATCTGGCTCCAGGAAACTGGCCCTATAAATCCATAAAGCTTTGCAGTGATCATCACTGAGCCACAGGTAACTGCGCTTTCTGTACCTTGTGGTTGCTGAGGGTATCCTGGTTGTCCGGCTGCTCCAGGCCCAGGCTGCTGGAAGCCCCCAGAGCCTGGAGGGGGTGGGCCTGGGAAGGGCCTACCCATGCCTCCCATGGGTGGGTGCCCTCCCATAGATGGGTGCCCTCCCAAAGATGGGTGCCCTCCCAAAGATGGGCCAGCTAGGGGTGACTGTGGGGGAGCCATCTGGGGTGAATGGGGGCCCGTAAGTGGGGGGCCCAGGGTTGTTTGTCCCATGGTTGGGGGAGGGGCAGTCTGGAATGGCTGCTGGGCTGGGGGAGAGGTGGGGGGTGCCTGAGGGTTCTGCATGGGCCCTGGACCTGCAGGATAGGTAGGGGAGTGTGAACAACTTTCAACACACTGCATGAACGAAGCCTAACAATAACTTTTTTATTTCACCTTTATTTAACCAGGTAAGCCAGTTGAGAACAAGTTCTCATTAACTGTGAACTGGCTAAGATAAAGCAAAGCAGTGTGACAAAAACAACAGAGTTACAAACAAACCTACAGTCTATAACACAATAGAAAAATATATTTACAGTGTGTGCAAATGTAGAAGAGTAGGGACGTAAGGCAGTAAATAAAACAGGCCATAGAGGCGAAACAATTACAATTTAGCATTAACACTGGAGTGATAGATGTGCAGATGATGATGTGCACATACAGATACTGGGGTGCAAAAGAGCAAGAAGATAAATAACAATATGGGGATGAGGTAGTTGGGTGTGCCATTTACAGTTTGGCTAGTGAGGGAGATAAGTCTCCAGCTTCAGTGATTTTTGCAATTAGTTCCAGTCATTGGCAGCAGAGAACTGGAAGGAAAGGCGGACAAAGTGAGTGTTAGCTTTGGGAATGACCAGTAAAATATACCTGCTGGAGCGCATGCTACGGGCGGGTGTTGCTATGGTGACCAGAGAGCTGAGATTAGGTGGGCCTTTACCTAGCAAAGACTTGAGGATCTGGAGCCAGTGGGTTTGGCGACGAATATGTAACGAGGGCCAGCCAACGAGAGCATACAGGTCGCAGTAATGGGTAGTATATGGGTCTTTGGTGACAAAACGGATGGCACTGTGATACTCTACTCACCAAACTGTATGTAGTCTGTTGGAGGCTATTTTGTAAATGACATCGCCAGAGTCAAGGATCGGTAGGATAATCAGTTTTACGAGGGTGTGTTTGGCAGCATGAGTGAAGGAGGCTTTGTTGCGAAATAGGAAGCTGATTCTAGATTTAATTTTGGATTTGAGATGCTTAATGTGAGTCTGGAAGGAGAGTTTACAGTCCAACCAGACACCTAGGTATCTGTAGTTGTCCACATATTCTAAGTCAGAACCGTCCAGAGTAGTGATGCTAGTCGGGCGGGCAGCAATCGGTTGAAGAGCATGCATTTAGTTCTACTAGCACTTAAAAGCAGTTGGAGGCCACGGAAGGAAAGTTGTTTGGCATTGAAGTTGGTTTGGAGGTTTGTCAACACAGTGTCCAAAGAAGGGCCAGAAGTATACAGAATGGTGTCGTCTGCATAGAGGTGGATCAGAGAATCACCAGCAGCAAGAGCAACAGAGAAAAGAGTCGGCCCGAGAATTGAACTTGACACACCGAACTCTATCTGAGAAGTAGTTGGTGAACCAGGCGACTCAGTCATTTGAGAAACCAAGGCTATTGAGTCTGCAAATAAAAATGCGGTGATTGACAGAGTCGAAAGCCTTGGCTTTTATCGATAGCGGTTATAATATCGTTTAGAATCTTGAGCATGGCTGAGGTGCATCCATGACCAGCTTGGAAACCAGATTGCATAGTGGAGAAGGTACGGTGGGATTCGAAATTGTCTGTGATCTGTTTGTTAACTTGATTTTCAAAGATTTTAGAAAGGCAGGGCAGGATGGATATAGGTCTATAACAGTTTGGGTCTAGAGTGTTTTCCCCTTTGAAGAGGGGGATGACCGCTGCAGCTTTCCAATCTTTGGGGATCTCAGATGATACGAAAGAGAGGTTGAACAAGCTAGTAATAGGGGTTGCAACAATTTCAGCTGATAATTTTAGAAAGAGAGGATCCAGATTGTCTAGCCCAGCTGATTTGTAATGATCCAAATGTTGCATCTTTCAGAACATCAGCTGTCTGGGCTTGGGCAAGTTGCTAACATAGCCGCATGCTAGTTTACCAAAGTTGACAAAGCCATAAATATCTAGACTACCACTAGTAAGAAAAGCTTATTTTCTACTGTTTGGACAACACAGCCGTTTGCTTTTTTAACTTCTTCGAGATAGGGGGCGCTCTTTTAATTTTTGGATAAAAAACATTCCCGTTTTAAACAAGATATTTTGTCACGTAAAGATGCTCGACTATGGATGTAATTGACAGCTTTGGAAAGAAAAAACTCTGACGTTTCCAAAACTGCAAAGATATTATCTGTGAGTGCCCCAGAACTAATGCTACAGGCAAAACCAAGATGACATTTCATACAGGAAATGCCCCAGATTATGAATGTCTCTTTATATGGCTGTGAATGCACCAGGAATGAGCCTGCCCTTTCTGTCGTTTCCCCAAGGTGTCTGCAGCATTGTGAAGTATTTGTAGGCATATCATTGGAAGATTGACCATAAGAGACTACATTTACCAGGTGTCTGCCCGGTGTCCCGCGTAGAAATTATTGCGTAATCTATAGGTCCATGCGCGTTCCATTTCTTCAGAGAAGAAACTAAACTGCCACGAATGATTTATCATCAATAGATATGTGAAAAACACCTTGAGGTTTGATTCTAAACAACGTTTGCCATGTTTCTGTCGATATTATGGAGTTAATTTGGAAAAAAGTTAGCGTTGTAATGACTTAATTTTCGTTTTTTTTCTTACCCAAACGTGATGAAGAAAACGGAGCGATTTGTCTACACAAATAATATTTTTGTAAAAACTGAACATTTGCTATCTAACTGAGTCTCTCCTCATTGAAAACATCTGAAGTTCTTCAAAGGTAAATGATTTTATTTGAATGATTTTCTTGTTTTTGTGAAAATGTTGCATGCTGAATGCCAGGCTTAATGCTATGCTAGGCTATCAATACTGTTACACAAATGCTTGTTTAGCTATGGTTCAAAAGCATATTTTGAAAATCTGAGATGACAGTGTTGTTAACAAAAGGCTAAGCTTGAGAGCTAATATATTTATTTAATTTCATTTGCGATTTTCATGAACAGTTAACGTTGCGTTATGCTAATGAGCTTGAGGCTGTATTCACGATCCCGGATCCGGGATGGCTAGAATCAAGAGGTTTTAACTTGTTTGAAGGTTGCTTTGCATCTTTTTTACTTTCTGAAGTGGATGCCACCCCCCTAACCATTCCCAATACAACAATCTTGAGTTCTACAAACAGTGATTAATTACCATATCCGAGGTTCATGGAACCCATCTGATTGGTGAGCTGCTGTGCTGGGGCCTGGGGGGCTATGGTGTGGTAGGGGGAATTAGGGGGGTGTCCATACGGAGAGGCGGCAGCAGCAGCAGGAGGGGCAGGGTACCTGGAGGACAGTAAACAAAGAGCTAAATATTATCTGTTCCAACAGACGAAATAAATATTGAGTCCATTTACCTATTAGTGGACTTGAAGAAAATGGAAGGAATGCACTAAGAGTATTGGGATGAAGCCATGGTTGCCTTTCAATTCTTGACCCTTTTACCCAAAGTGTGCACTTGCTCCCTCCCACTCATTGGTTGAAGCAATGACATGGTGTTAACATGGGCTAGAGGGTGTTTCTACCATTGGTATTACACCATTCCATTTCCATTTAATACAATTCCATTAGGTGGATAGATCAAGTGCATACTTCAAGAAGGGTAGAATTCGACCATTAGAACATTATTGTGGTAAATGGACTCTGCTCGGTGGAGTAAGCTCTGTTACCTTTGAGGGTGAGATCCATTCTGCTGAATGTTTGAGCCATACTGGCTGGAGACCTCTGGTGGAGGCATGCCAGAGGGGGATGACACAGGCTTCATCAAACCTGGAAGGTAAAAAAATCATCTTATGGTCAGACAATATATACACAAAGTATGCACCTGAGCAAAATGTCTCATCTAAATGCTGTGCCAATAGCATTGCTGTCCACAAGGCATCCTCTTGCAGTCACACATTACATACACAGTACAGTATACACGGGCAAACCTTCTAAATGACGAGGTGATAGTATGGCCGAGCAACAGAAATGCATATCCCTAGGCTTACATTTTGTCATTTCAATTGGAAGCTGCATTGCTTGAATCATGAACAAACAATTGCTCCTGGACTAATAAAGAATTGCACACATCCCAAATGACAAGATCAGACTGGTTGGATGAAAAGCTAAACAGAAGATTTTACAGGAGGAATGAGAGACCAAAGGAACATGGCTTAACCTGTTGGTGGGGCTGGGAATGACTGAGGTTGTCCCCCATAATGTCCATAGAGGGGCTGGGCAGGCGAACTCCCAAACCCAGCTGGGTAGCCCCCCATCCCAGGCTGGGCCTGGGAGTATGGAGGCGTGGCAACATAACCCTGCTGACTCATCCTAAATGCTGTTACGGTCTTCTCATTCCAAATTGGCAGAGATCCAAGAACCTGCAAAGACAGAAGCAAGGAATTTTGTTTTCTGAGGATGCAGTTTATTTACGGCAGGCTAGACTTGAAGGGCCAAGAAAATGTTGCTTGAAGTTAAAACTGAGATTAAAAAAGCTCTAATTCACAGAATTTCACCAACCACAGCATTTAGAAACAACTGACACTGCACATGGGAACATTTTTCCCCACACTTGACAGGTTCGTGGTCTTCAGTAGTTTCCCCCCCCACACCCAACATCAGTATTTTCCTACAGTACAAAGTAAATATGTGGTATTCTCCACTAGGCAACGCAAACAAGCAATATTTGACCTCAAGACAACAAGACCCAAGCGCATTGGACCGTTGGAGATAAGGTCCCATCGTCATTGTCTAATCTACAAGTGACTATACTTATGTCAGTTTCCTGCAACAATGCTCCTAAAATAAGACGTCTTATTTTCTCAAGATGAATATATGTGATAACATTTGACAATTGGTTCATGATGACATACCTAGGTGTCTGGCTAGACTGTAAACTCTCCTTCCAGACTCACATCAAACATCTCCAATCGAAAATCAAATCAAGAGTCGGCGTTCTATTCCACAACAAAGCCTCCTTCACTCACGCCGCCAAACTTACCCTAGTAAAACTGACTATCCTACCGATCCTCGACTTCGGCGATGCCATCTACAAAATTTCCTCCAACACTCTACTCAGCAAACTGGATGCAGTTTATCACAGTGCCATCCGTTTTGTCACTAATGCACCTTATACCACCCACCACTGCGACTTGTACGCTCTAGTCGACTGGCCCTCGCTACATATTCGTCGCCAGACCCACTGGCTCCAGGTCATCTACAAGTCCATGCTAGGTAAAGCTCCGCCTTATCTCAGTTCACTGGTCACAATGGCAACACCCATCCGTAGCACGCGCTCCAGCAGGTGTATCTAACTGATCATCCCTAAAGCCAACACCTCATTTGGCCGCCTTTCGTTCCAGTTCTCTGCTGCCTGTGACTGGAACGAATTGCAAAAAAAAACAAAAAAAAAGCAGAAGTTGGAGACTTATCTCCCTCACCAACTTCAAACATCTGCTATCTGAGCAGCTAACTGATCGCTGCAGCTGTACATAGTCTATCGGCAAATAGCCCACCCATTTTTACCTACCTCATCCCCATACTGTTTTTATTTATTTACTTTTCTGCTCTTTTGCACACCAATATTTCTACCTGTACATGACCATCTGATCATTTATCACTCCAGTGCTAATCTGCAAAATTGTAATTATTCGCCTACCTCATGCCTTTTGCACACAATGTATATAGACTCCACTTTTTTTTGTTCCTATTGTGTGATTGACTTGTTAATTGTTTACTCCATGTGTAACTCTGTGTTGTCTGCTCACACTGCTATGCTTTATCTTGGCCAGGTCGCAGTTGCAAATGAGAACTTGTTCTCAACTAGCCTACCTGGTTAAATAAAGGTGAAATAAAAATAAATAATAAATAAAAAATATTGGAGCAGAAATTGTAGGCTATTGATATCTTTAGCTGTTCAAAATTATTCACGTGCAGTGTTGGTGAAATCATTCTTGAGCAATAGGTCTTTCAATAAGGCCAACGGTTATAAATACATAGACCTAAATACATTTGTCACCTTCTGCAAAATAGTATGCTATATTGTTCTCCCTTGTAAGCAAATTATTGTTCTCCCTTGTAAACTATTCTTTATATTTTAATCTCACAGTAAAGTTGACATTTTCTCCATTTTAGAACCAACTAAGCTTGACTTGATGAACTTCCACACTATAGCCTATAGAGTTGTCACATCTCGCTCAATTAAGGCCACATAAACAGCTGTCTCACATTGACAACTCCGTTCTCGACTCGTAGACAATCAAATACAAAAGTGAATAAAAATACATGTAAAAAGTCCATAAATTAAGATAGAAATATCAAGAGACAGTCATAGCAAAAAAAAAAAATGTAAGACGAGTCCTTCAGCCACTACCCAGAATTGCCACGTCAAAGACCGTTATTTTCGACACAAATCTTAGCATCGCTAACCTAGGAAACGTTAGTCTACCATTTAGTTACAACAAGACTGACACCGATATTTATCAACTGCAAGAAAATATAGCTGTTGTTTGCAGCACCCGCATCAATATCCATCTATCCAGCGCACAACATGCGTTTCTGATAGGCGCAGTGTACGTTATTTACAAATAGATACATTGTTGTTCATACACGGAAATGTCTACATGTGAAACTAAGTTTGCGTCACGGAGAAAGCATTCGTTTAAACACATGCATTTCAATAGACCATATGATAAAATACCCTCTTACAAATCCCTTTAGGCTTTTCTGTACAATTATTTACCTGTATTCTGGCGAGTATCTGCCGAGTCTTCTACTCTGAATTCCTGATCGTGAAAGCGGAGTGCCACGTCAAACTCCAACACAGCACCGGTCCCTATGCCATGTTTTCTCTAGTTACCCCAGCCACAAAGTCAGAATCGCCGATATCGTAAACATCCATGAAAACAAATATCTGCTTTAAAAAAGAAATAAAGCTAGGGTGCGGCATAAGACTAGCAGTGTGGTTAAGGTTAGGGTTAGGTTAATAATCACATTTAAAGAAAATACATTTTAGAAATAGGCGGGGTTTATGACTTTGTGGCTGTGTTAACTTAGTGACGACCCCCATGTATCGCGCTGTAGTTCTCAGTGGTGCGTGCGCATGCGCCAATTTGTGGGAAACCCTACAGGTCAGCATAGAGGATTTTTTATTTATTTTTTATTTCACCTTTATTTAACCAGGGAGTTTAATGCTACGCCGATTGCGTAGCATTAAACTCTTCAAGGCCCAGTAAATTGTGCAGTTCTGATTTGACAGTTAGTCCTATAGCTATGGCATAAGGTAGGCTAAATGTAAACTATGAAGGAAGATGGGTAGACCCATTGCTTTCATGTTTCATTCACTATGCAGTAGTAGGTAGATATCCACTGTCACATGACCTTAAAAGGTGTATATAATTGAGACCAAACCAGATCGTACATATATATTAATTAGTCTCAGCAGGCTAGATCTACAAAATTCCAGATTTTGTTAAGATTATTTATAATGTGAAACCAACGTTTACACAGTCAATCAGCAATTGATTTCAATTGTTTAATCTCTGCATAATTGTTGGCTATATGCGACTGTAGTGTGTTCATTCACTTTCTAGTATTCGTTTAGGCCTGCGTATGCTCAAGACAAATTCCCTACCAGTGAATTAAGTTTATATTATATATCGCCATGGGTTAGTCCATTGTGTTAAATTCTATAGGTGTGGCCAAACGGAAAAGAGTACAGTCAATATCCTTGGCACCTCACATGCCCATACTCGACTAAATTGACCGCGGGCCACTTACAGAGAACGTCATGAGAGAGGCTATTCAAATGTACAATGCAATTAATCAATAAATGTATAGGGATAAACAATACCAATTAAATAACTTTCAACCAATATTCTACTTAGGCCAACAAACCAACTTGTCTAGAAAACCAGGCAGCATAATCGCTACATTGAGATATCAGAGCTCATTATTATTGTAACGACACTGTATGAAAAGTCAACCCCGACTCAGTTGTGGCCCCATACAAACGCTGCTACAAGACTTTCTCTCGAGCGCACCACTTGATTCGCGCGCGGGCGGGTCCATATGTAATGACGTTTCAGAGCGGGCTGGACTCTGCATAACGTGCAGATGATGGGAATTATACTGCACTGTGCTGCTCTTGGTTTCATAGAGCCCTGTTGGTCCAACTCCGGACAATTTGATGATAGCGGTTTTGGTGGGAGCCTGTTGCGTGTGGCATGGGCACTGGGGATTATATCTGTGTTACGGTGCACGGAGGCGCGCCCTGGGGCTTCAGTCTCCGCGAGGGAGAGGGGGATGACTACCGGCGTTTGCAGGTTTATCAGGTAGAAACATCATTCGTTTGAAGTATGTTGTTTGTTAATTGTTTATGCTTTTGGAGTTGCCGAGTTTTAACAGACTACTGGAGCCTTCATCAACTTTATGCTGTGTCGCACTGCGGGTTTGTTTCGTCTCGCTTTTATTTGTGGAATTGTTGTATTGAATCATGAAAAGAGTTCATTTACATGTCATATACAGTGTGGCTTTAGGAACGTGGTTATGTCAAACAGTGTTTGAAACTCAATTTTCAAAAGAGGATGTCATCTATGTTACAGTACCATTCTGATTTGGCTGGTATGCTAGTGCATCCAGACGAACAGTAGTTTATAATTGTTACCAGCTGGAATAATGGTGCCTTTCACAATGGCATAACAGTCTTGGTGAGAATTTGTGGCCAACTAGTTATATTCTCCTCATGTTTAGAGGAACAGTGGCGATTTGGAAATTAATTCACTAGCTGCGCTGGAAATGTAGCCTATTTGATGGGAAGATGATGAGGCAGATATATGAATGCTTTTGCTCTTTAGGGTTAAGGTTCTATATATTCTATGGTTAAACTTTTATTTGGGAAAATGCTATCAGCTTGTTTGTTTGGAACAGGCAGAATTCCCCATTTGCTGGTGTGTCGGAGATGTTTTGTGCGTAGGATTCTTGGAGACCCTTATATGGTCAGAGCTCGAGGGCTGCAGCGATCCTTTATCACAAGTGAAGATTTCAGCAAGAATCTAAACACGCGCTCGAGCTGTGGAAAGGAGAGAGACCGTTGCTATGCGCTGCGAGCGTACCTCCAGAGGTCACGGAGTGGTACCAATTTAAACAACAACAAGAGAAAGAAGGAAAGCTGTTGAACGGGACATATTATTCAGATTCAGATTTATCTTGTTTAATTGAAGATTATAATTTAAGACTAATAGGCCTAATTGCGCAGCCAACCACTTGTTGATTCATTTAGTATTGTAGGCATAATCTGTATTACTGGCAACACAATATTAGGCATTACTGGCTACACATTACTGCTTTTAAGCAATTGCCTTCACTTGACTTAAAGTTCACTTAGGTGGAAGTGATATATGGGCATCCCAATAAAAAAATCCTGAGCCAATACATATTTGAATACTTCATGAAATACTAAATACTTGGGGTTCCTGAACTTTGTGGAAGTACTTCCACCTAAGTAAAATTTTAAGTGGGCCCACAACACTGACCCAAACCTCACTTGTAGCCATTTGCTGTGTTTTAGGACAATTTTAGTCATTACAGTGCCTTCAGAATGTATTCACACCATTTGACTTTTTTCACATTTTCTTGTGTTACAAATTGGGATTAAAATTGTTTTAATTGTTTTTTTCCAATGATCTATACAACAAATACTCAAATGTCAAAGTGGAAGATGAATGAAAAAAAGATGATCTTCATTAGATAAGTATTCAACCTCTTGATTCAATACATGTTTGAGTCACCTTTGGCAACGATTACACCTGTGAGACTTTTTGGGTAAATCTCTAAGAGTTTTGCACATCTGGATTGCACAATATTTGCACATTATTATTTTTTTAAACTCATCAAGCTAAGTTAGCTTGGTTGTTGATCATTGGTAGACAGCCATTTTCAAGGCTTGCCATTGATTTAAATCAATTTAAGGAGAAATTGTAACTCGGTCACTCAGAAACATTCAGTGTCATCTTGGTAAGATATTTGGCCTTTTGTTTTAGGTTATTATCCTGCTGAAAGGAACATTTTGTCTCCCAGTGTCTGTTGGAAAGCAGACTGAACCAGGTTTTCCTCTAGGATTTTGCCAGTGCTTAGCTCTACTCCTTTTCTTTTAATAAAAAAAACTCCCTAGTCCTTGTCGATGACAAGCATACCCATAACATGATGCAGCCACCCCCATGCTTGAAAATATAAAGAATGGTACTCAGTGATGTGTTGGATTTGCCTCAAACATAATGCATTGTATTCAGAAAAAAAATTCTTAGCCACATTTTTGCAGTATTACTTTAGTGCCTTATTACAAAAAGGATGAGTGTTTTGGAATATTTTTGATTCTGTACAGACTTCCTTCTTTTCACTCTGTCATTTAGTTTAGTATTGTGGAGTGTTGTTGAGCCATTCTGTTTTCTCCTATCACAGCCATTCAACTTTGTAACTGGAACTCCAGGAAACGATGGACCAAATATTGAAGAATTTATGGTCAATTTTTTGACAGACGTTGAAACTCAGTGCTTTGTAACTTGCTTTGTAATCAACCCTAAATTGTGGTTTCCCAGTCACAGATTAAGCCTAGTCCTGGTCTAAAAAGCATGCTTAAATGGAGAATCTTCATTGAAAGTGCTTTTTAGTCCAGGACTAGGCCTAATCTGTGTCTGGGAAACCGTCCCTGAGGCTGTTAGCAAAGTTATTCATCATGAGTGCATGGTAAGTTACTCATCATGAGAGGATAGTTTACTGAAGCACCTCCACTCTTATCTACAGCATAGTGTAGACTACACAGCATTTCATAGATGGTATAATTCATTTTTACTGCAGTGGGCTAAATCAGGGTCACACAGTGTTTCTTGGTAGTCTTAAATCTACTTTGAAACAAAAGTACACTCCTCACACACATGGTAATGGGCTTAAAAAAGACACCTGTATCATGTCAGATATAGAGTTGAAATGTATTCAATTTTGAGTTTGCATCCCAATAGTACACTTTTTATACATCACAGAAGACTGAAATATAACAAAACCGTTTGACATAGAAACACCAGGTTTTTAAAAATAATATCGGTTAATTATGAAATTATGGAAATATAAATAATATTCCACCCATGAGGTCACTAGGTCATTTGACTGCAGGAAAAGTCTACTTAGAATCTCATAATGACATTTTAAAAGAGCTGTCCACTGCCTGTATTAATAATGCTCCCTTTGAGCACCAATATGATCTCTTCCACCTCTACTACATTTTTATTTGCTTTGCCAATACCTTTTAATTTACATGATACCATGTGAAAAGCATAACCTCAAGCCTGACTGAAATAGCCCAAACTGCTCCACTAGAATGGTGACCCTTGAACGGCCGGACCTACCTATTGGGGCTTGCTCTCTCTGCTGTCTCTTGTAGTCCACGATCAGCTCGTTTTGTAGACATTTGGAGAGAGGGTATTTTCCTGGTACCACACCGCCAAGGCACTCACCTCCTCCTGTTGGCTGACTTGTCGTTGTTGGTAATCAGGGTTATCACTGTTGTCATCAGCAAACTTGATGATTGTCTAAATAGAACTAAACAGTATTGCAGTGTTTACAGTGTTGGGGAGTAGTGAACTGCATGTACAGTAGTTAAACTAGTAATAAAACTATATTTTTTAGTAGCTTGGTGGTAGTTGAACCAAATTCCAGTCTTGGTAGTGTTTTCAGTTGTTAAATATGTTTTTGCCATGTAGCGGTTTAGCTAACTATTGAACTACACACCATTTGTTTTTGCAAAAATAAGTAGACAAGAAATTCCTTTCTTTTCCAGCATCAGACCTGCCTAATTCTCACTTGAAACTTAGGTTTTTGTGTTTTATTAAACTACACATTCTGTTAACATCCGACTCCATAGTGATCTGTTCTTGCAGTCATGTTTCTTAACTTAGCACTTTGTTTTTGTAAGATTGTACCATCTATAACCTAAAAGGGTCATTTGGCTGTCCCCATTGGAGAACTCTTTGAAGAACCCTTTTGGGTCCAGGTAGAACTCTTTTGGGTTCCAAGAGTAGAAGAGGCAGAACCCTTTTGGGTTTCTTTTGGGTCCATGTAGAACCCTTTTTTCGAAGAGTGTAGTCTGACATTTTAGATATGATAATTTTCCACGAATTAGTTTGAATGTAGTTAACTACCTTCAGAGTAATTTTTGCAAAGTAAACTATATTTTTCTTAAGAATAACTTTAACTTGTTGCAGTATGAAGTAATTGGTAGCTTGGTAAACTGCACTGAACAAAAATATAAATGCAACAATTTCAAAGATTTTACAGAGTTACAGTTCATATAAGGAAATCAGTCAATTGAAATCAATTATAGGCCCTAATCTATGGATTTCACATGACTGGGAATACAGATATGTTGGTCACAGATAAACCCCTCCCCCCCAAAAAAAAGCCAGTATCTGGAGTGACTATGATTTGCCTCATGCAGCACAATACATCTCCTTCACATAGAGTTGATCAGGCTGTTGATTGTGGCCTGTGGAATGTTGTCCCACTCCTCTTCAGTGGCTGTGCGAAATTGCTGGATATTGGCGTGAGCTGGAACATGCTGTCATGCACGTTGATCCAGCGCATACCAAACATGCTCAATCAGTGACATGTTTGTTGAGTATGCAGGCCATGGCAGAACTGGGCCGTGCATTATCATGCTGAAACATGAGTTGATGATGGCAGATGAATGGCATGACAATGGGCCTCAGGATCTCGTCACAGTAATTCTGTGCATTCAAATTCCCATTGATAAAATCCAATTGTGTTCGTTGTCCGTAATTTATGCCTGACCATAGCACAACCCCACCATGGGGCACTCTGTTCACAACTGCAGTCAGGTCAAGACCCTGGTGAAGATGACGAGCACACAGGTGAGCTTCCCTGAGACAGTTTCTGACAGTTTGTGCAAACATTATTTGGTTGTGCAAACCACAGCTTCATCAGCTGTCTGGGTGGTAGGTCTCAGACGATCCTGCAGGTGAAGAAGCCGGATGTGGAGGTCCTGAGCTGGCGTGGTTACATGTGGTCTGCAATTGAGGCCGGTTGGACGTACTGCCAAATTCTCTAAAATGACGTTGCAGGCGGCTTATGGTAGAAAAAATTACATTACATTCTCTGGCAACAGCTGTAGTGGACAATCTTGCAGTCAGCATGCCAATTGCACACTCCCTCAAAACTTGAGACATCTGTGGCATTGTGTTGTGGGACAAAAGTACAACTTTTAGAGTGGCCTTTTATTGTCCCCAGCACAGAGTGCACCTGTGTAATGAGCATGCTGTTTAATCAGCTTCTTGAAATGTCACACCAGTCAGGTGAATGGATTATCTTGGCAAAGGAGAAATGCTCACTAACAGGGATGTAAACAAATTTGTGCACAACTTTTGAGAGAAATAAGCTTTTGTGCGCATGGAACATTTCTGGGATATTTTATTTCAGCTCATGAAACCAACACTTTACATGTTGCGTTCATATTTTTGTTCAGTTTATATTTTCAGTGTAGCTTGCCTGACAGGATGCTCTCAATTGTGCATCTGTAAAAGTACGTGAGGGATTTAGGTGCCAAGATGCATATATTTGGCTATTTTGAAAATGTTTGCTTTTTGTGTCATACAATTTCAACTGAAGTCATCTTTCATTCTATTACTTTATGTTGACAATCAATTGATTTAGTTAATTTATTTGGGACATTGACAAACAAGTAACAACTTTGACATGTAAAAAATGACACTGATGCTGTATTATATCATCCATGAGAAGCGTCACTCATCCACAGCCACTCCAGTAAGGTAAATCTATAAATAATTCAACCAACTGGATTTCAATTTTTAGACAAATAAAGTCTTGCTCTAAACCTTGTTATTGGCACAACTGGGGAACATGTTGACATTCCAAAAAATACTTAAGCACGGCAGCTGTGAAAGAGGCCTTTCTAATGTAGCGTAGGGAATAAGGGGAAATGTAAATTAAATTAAAGGTGAATTACATTTGTAGGGAAATGCACCCCTCCCCCGACCCCCCCACTCTACAAGTGACTCTTCAGTCTTCAAAGTGTTTTGTACATGACATCCTCATTGAACTAATTATATGATTTGTCGAACAAGTATCATTCTCCTGCAGAATTTTAGGGTGCTAAGCTCCTAAAGAGGGTCCCTCCACAGTCTGAGCACATTGTTCTATAAGTACTGTGTGAATGTCTTCAGCTTAGCTGTAAGAATGTTGCCTGTGTTGATGTCAAATGTCAATAGAAGACGTCTCTTGCTAGTCTACGCCTCAGTCGAGGATATCTGAAGAGTGACCTCATCCTAACAGAAAGTCATCTGGAAGACATAACTTTTAGCTTGTCTCAATACTTTTTGAGGGGGGTTGGGCCGGGGGCGGGTCAAGAGCTGTAAAAGTTTAAAAAGCTAACATACCAAGATTATGAGAAATACTCCACTGTCAGAGGTAGGGTACTTTCATATCTGATTAGTTGGAGTTATTCAAAGCTTCTGTTGGATTAGGTGTGAGCAGGGCTCCCTCTCCAAGGAGAAAGTGATTGTTCAATGTACTGACATGCAGTAGATCACAGTGTGAGGGGGTCTCTCTACACTCTCAAGAGGCAGTTTTCCATATATGGGAAGTTATTTTGTAAGTTTTGGGAGTCCTGGCTTGAGAACAAAGTTGGTGAAGTCACAACCCACTGATTTTTTTTGTTTTTTTAAAGGTGCAGAAACTCTTTAGTGTGACTGAAAGGCAGCCACATTTCTGTAAGTGGAGGATACTTATTTGTAACACTTTATTTGGCTAGTCCTAAGTAGATGGTTTGTCGATGTTCAGTGGATAGATGTTCAATAATTGTCAACAACATTTCAACTAATTATCCAAATCAAATTAAACTGTATTTGTCACGTGCCGGATACAACAGGTTTACCGGGAAATACGTACTTACAAGCCCTTAACCAACAGTGCAGTTCAAGAAAGAGTTCAGAAAATATTTACCAAATAAACTGAAGTAAAAATAATAAAAAGTAACACAATAAAATAACAATAACAAGGCTATATACAGAGTCAATGTGTGGGGGTACAGGTTAGTCAAGGTCATTTGTACATGTAGGTAGGGGTGAAGTGACTATGCATAGATAATAAACAGAGACTAGCAGCAGTGTAAAAAATAAATGGGGGTGGGGTGGGGCAGCAATGTAAATAGTCCGGTGGCCATTTGATTAATTGTTCAGCAGTCTTATGGCAAGGGGGAGAAGCTGTTAAGGAGACTTTTGGTCCTAGACTTGGCGCTCCGGTACCGCTTGCTGTGCGGTAGCAAAGAGAACAGTCTATACCTTGGGTGACTGTTTTCTTTGACAATTTTGGGGATCGTCTCTGACACCGCTTAGTATATAGGTCCTGGATGGCAGGAAGCTTGGCCCCAGTGATGTACTGGGCTGTACACACTATCCTCTGGAGCGCCTTATGGTCAGATGTCAAGCAGTTGCCATACCAGGCGGTGATGGAACCGGTCACGATACTCTCGATGGTGCAGCTGTAGATCTTTGAGGATCTGGGGACCCATGGCAAATCTTTTCAGTCTCCTGAGGGGGAAAAGGTGTTGTCGTGCCCTCTTCTCGACTGTCTTGGTGTGTTTGGACCATGATAGTTCGTTGATAATGTGGACACCAAGGAACTTGAAACTCTCGACCCACTCCACTACAGCCCCATCGATGTTAATGGGGGCCTGTTCGGCCCGCATTTTCCTGTAGTCCACAATCCAGGTCCTTTTGTCTTGCTCAAGTTAAGTGACTGGTTGTTGTCCTGGCACCACACTGCCAGGTGTCTGACCTCCTCCGTATAGGCTTTCTCATCGTTGTCGGTGATCAGGCCTACCACTGTTGTATCATCAGAAAACTCAATGATGGTGGAGTTGTTTGGCCATGCAGTAATGAGTGAACAGGGAGTACTGGAGGGGACTAATAACACATTCCTGAGGGGACCCTGTATTGAGGATAGGTGTGGCAGACGTATTGTTGCCTACCCTTACCACCTGGGGTCGGCCTGTCAGGAAGTCCAGGATCCAGTTGCAGAGGGAGTTGTTTAGTCCCAGGGTCCTTTAGTTTTATGATGAACTTTGTGGGCACGGAGGATGTTGAACTCTGAGATGTAGCCAATGAACAGCATTCTCACATAGTTGTTGCTTTTGTCCAGGTGGGAAAGGGCAGTATGGAGTGCGATTGAGATTGCGTCATCTGTGGATCTGTTGTGGTGGTGTGCGAATTTGAGTGGGTCTAGGGTATCTGGGATGATGCTGTTGATGTGAGCCAGTCTTTCAAAGCACTTCATGGCTACTGACGTGAGTGCTACGGGGTTGTAATCATTTAGGCAGGTTAACTTCAGTTCCTAGAGCACAGGTATTATGGTGGTCTGCTTGAAACATGTAGGTATTACACACTCGATCAGGGAGAGGTTGAAAATGTCAGTGAAGACACTTGTCAGGTTGTCCACGCATGCTTTGAGTACACGTCATGGTAACGCGTCTGGCCCTGTGGGTTTGTGAATGTTGACCTGTTTTAAAGGTCTTCCTCACACCCCCTACCGAGAGCGTTATCACACAGTCATGTGAAACAGCTGGTGCTCTCATGCATGCTTCAGTGTTGCTTGCCTCAAAACGAGCATAAAAAGGCATTTAGCTCCGCTGGTAGGCTCGCATCACTGGGCAGCTCGCGGCTAGGTTTCCCTTTCACTAGTCCGTAATAGTTTTCAAGCCCTGCCACATCCGATGAGCCTCAGAGCCGATGTAGTAGGATTCAATCTTAATCCCGTATTGACGTTTTTGCCTGTTTGATGGTTCGTCTGAGGGCATAGGGGGATTTCTTATAAGCGTCCGGATTAGTGTCCCGCTCCTTGAAAGCGGCAACTTTAGCCATTAGCTCGATGCGGATGTTGCCTGTACTCCATGGCTTCTGGTTGGGATATGTACGTATGGTCACTGTGTGGACGACGTCGTCGAAGCACTTATTGATGATGCTGATGAGTGGTATACTCCTCAATGTCAATGGATGAATCCCGGAACATATTCCAGTCTGTGCTAGCAAAACAGTCCTGTAGCGTAGCATCCGCGTCATCTGACCAGTTCTGTATTGAGCGAGTCACTAGTACTTCCTGCTTGTAAGCAGATTTTTGTATGCATCTATGGGTGTGGAGTAAAGGTGGTCGAGAGTTTTTGTCCCTCTGGCTGCACGTGACATGCTGGTAGAAATTAGGTCAAACGGATTTAAGTTTGCCTGCATTAAAGTCCCCGGCCACTAGGAGCGCCACTTCTGGATGAGCATTTTCTTGTTTCCTTATGGCTTTATACAGCTGGTTGATTGCGGTCTTAGTGCCAGCATCGGTTTGGAGTGGTACTGTAAATAGACGGCTACAAATAATATAGATTAGAACTCTCTTGGTAGATAGTGTGGTCTACATCTTAACTTAAGGTACTCTACCTTAGGCGAGCAATACCCTAAGACTTCTTTAACCTCTCTGGGGTCGTTCGGGACGCTAGCATCCCAACTCGCCAACAGCCAGTGAAATTTCAGGCGCCAAATTCAAAACAACAGAAATCTCATAATTAAAATTCCTCTACCATACAAGTATTTTACACCATTTTAAAGATACACTTCTCGTTAATCCAACCACCGTGTCCGATTTCAAAAAGGCTTTCCGGCAAAAGCAGAACAATATCATTATGTTAGGTCAGCAACTCGTCACAGAAAGCATTCAGCCATTTTCCAACCAAAGAGGAGGTGTCACAAAAAGCAGAAATATAGATAAAATCAATCACTAACCTTTGACGATCTTCATCAGATGACAGTCCCAGGACTCAATGTTACACAATACATATATGTTTTGTTCGATCAAGTTCATATTTATATCCAAAAACCTCAGTTTACATTTGCGCCATGTTCAGAAATGCCTCCAAAACATCTGGAGAAATGGCAGAGAGCCACATCAAATAACAGAAATACTCATCATAAACTTTGATGAAAGATACATGTTTTCCATAGAATTAAAGATGAACATAACCTCTTGCGGCGAGCCATCCCGGTTCCGGGATCGTGAATACAGCCTCAAGCTCATTACCATAGCGCAACGTTAACTATTCATGAAAATCGCAAATTAAATGAAATCAATATGCTAGCTCTCAAGCTTAGCCTTTTGTTAACAACACTGTCATCTCAGATTTAAAAAAATATGCTTCTCAACCATAGCAAAACAAGCATTTGTGTAGCAGCATTTAGCGTTAGCATAGCATTTAGCATTAGCATTCAGCAGGCAACATTTTTACAAAAACCAGAAAACCATTCAAATAAAATCATCTACCTTTGAAGAACTTCGGATGTTTTCAATGAGGAGACTCTCAGTTAGATAGCAAATGTTCCGTTTTTCCTGAAAGATTATTTGTGCAGGAGAAATCGCTCCATTTTGTGAGTCACGTTTAGCTACTAAAAAAACCTGTATCCAGGATTGTGTAAATCTATCCGCAAGCTCATTAGCATAACACAACGTTAACTATTCATGAAAATCGCAAATGAAATTAAATCAATATGCTAGCTCTCAAGCTTAGCATTTTGTTAACAACACTCATCTCAGATTTTCAAAAATATGCTTCTCAACCATAGCAAAACTAGCATTTGTGTAACAGTATTGATAGCTATTGATAGCTAGCATTAGCATTTAGCGTTAGCATCAGCAGGCAACATTTTCACAAAAACCAGAAAAACATTCAAATAAATCATTTACCTTTGAAGAACTTCGGATGTTTTCAATGAGCAGACTCTCAGTTAGATAGCAAATGTTCAGTTTTTCCTGAAAGATTATTTGTGCAGGAGAAATCGGTCCGTTTTCTGCGTCATGTTTGGCTACCAAAAAAAAAACGAAAATTCAGTCATTACAACGCAAACTTTTTTCCAAATTAACTCCATAATATCGACTGAAACATGGCAAACGTTGTTTAGAATCAATCCTCAAGGTGTTTTTCTACATATCTCTTCAAAGATATATCGTTCGTGGAAGTGTGCTTTCCCCTCTGTATACCATGGGAAAATGCCAGCAGCTGAAAATTACGCACCAATTTAGACAAAGGACACCGGGCGGACCCCTGGCAAATGTAGTCTCTTATGGCCAATCTTCCAATGATATGCCTACAAATACGTCACAATGCTGCAGACATCTTGGACGAACGGCAGAGAGCTTCGGTTCATTCATGGCACATTCACAGCCATATAAGGAGACGATGGAAAACAGAGCCTCAAAAATTCTGCTCATTTCCTGTTTGAGGTTTCATCTTGGTTTCACCTGTAGCATGAGTTCTGTGGCACTCACAGATAATATCTTTGCAGTTTTGAAAACGTCCGAGTGTTTTCTTTCCAAAGCTGCCAATTATATGCATAGTCGAGCATATATATATATATATATATATATATATATATATATATATTGCTTAAAACGGGAACGTTTTTTTATCCAATAATGAAATAGCGCCCCCATAGCTTCAACTGGTTAAGCAAGCCATACAGTTACCCGCGAAATTGTGGAGTCAACAAAAGTCATAAATAGCATTATAAATCTTCACTTACCTTTGCTGATATTCGTCGTATTGCACTCCCAGGACTCCCACAAGAAACGTTTGTTTTGTTCGATTACGTCCATATTTATGTCCAAATACCTCTGTTTTGTTCGCGTTTAGTTCACTATTCCAAAGGCACAATGCGCGATGTTTACAATCAATCCTTAGGGTCTTTTTATACTAATAGCGTATTCATTACAGAGGAAAAAGAAGGAACGGTGCACCCGCGTGACAACGCAGTAAACAACTGATTGGCTTCAGCCTAGTCCACTTGTTGAAACAGCTCTTATTCGACACCCTTCTGCAATAGAAGCCTCAAACAACTTTCTAAAGACTGTTGACATCTGCTGGAAGCCTTGGGAAGTGCAATTTGGCCCCATAGACACAGCATATTGGATAGGCGATCACTTAAATGAAACTACAAATCAGCTGTTATTGACAAATGGACACTCCCCCGCCCCACGTCTTACCAGATGTAGCTTCTTTACATACTCCTCTACGATTCTCAGAAGGCAGCCTGACCTCCGCCCCTTTTTATCCATCTTTTTTTCACGCAATTGATGGGGATTTGGGCCTGTTCCCGAGAAAGCAGTATATCCTTCACGTCAGACTCGTAAAAAAATAAAAAATCTTCTTACAGTTTGAGGTGAGTAATTGCTGTTTTGATGTCCAGAAGTTATTTTTGGTCATAAGAGATGGTAGCAGCAACATTATGTACAAAATAAGTAAAAAAATAAGTTGCAAAGAAAACCTAACAAAATTGCAGTTGGTTAGGAGCACGTAAAATGGCAGCCATCCCCTCCGGTACCATTCTGACTTCTGCTCCCCTAATCCTAACCTTTACCATTAACCTAACCTTTATTCTAAACCTAACCTTAGGAAAGTATTATTTATCACAGACTTCAAAGCGCAAGTCTGTGCGTGGCTCTCACGGTTTGTTTGTTCATCACCTGAGATGTGAATAAAAATACCCTCAAATGATCGGTGACATTCTGTGCTGTCACCTCACGAAACATTTGATATCAAATAAAAAATGCTGCCGTATAGAGCTAAATGTACAATTTTAGCTTTCCTGTCCAAATACATACAGAGTAGTGGAGGCTGGTGGGAGGAGCTATAGGAGGATGGGCTCATTGTAATATCTGGAAATGGAATCATCGGAACGGAATCAAACATATGGAAACCACGTTCGACTCCGTTCCATTAATTCCATTCCAGCCATTACAATGAGCTCATCCTCCTATAGCTCCCCCCTACCAGCCTCCTCGGATACAGAGGGGAACGTAAACTCCAAGGAAAATACCAATCTCCGATAAGAGGGTAAAGAGACCAAATAAATACTTCCAGGTTGGGTTTAGCTACTGAATTAATCATACAATGAAACACTACAACACTTGCACCATACCAAACGAACTTGCGGTTTCCCTTTCCCTATCTCTCATGGTAATGGTTGATTAATCACTGTCACGTGGCATTTCCTGCCACATTGCAGGGAGTTGTGGCAAACGGAGTCCTTTGATTTCTATAGCCCCTTGAAATTATATCACTTGACAGACAGGCAGGCACGGGAAATTGCATGAGATGAAAAACGCCCTGGGAATTCATCCATGAAGGCTAATTATGGATCTTGGATTGCTATGACAATATAAAAATATAGCTACATGGGATTCAGTTTGCGCTAC
Organism: Oncorhynchus keta; assembly: GCF_023373465.1. NCBI lineage: Eukaryota > Metazoa > Chordata > Actinopteri > Salmoniformes > Salmonidae > Oncorhynchus > Oncorhynchus keta. Next base: position 18,100,112 of record NC_068433.1, read on the forward strand.
AGCTCATTTGAAAGTGCCAGTGATGCTACTCCAACATGGTTAAATCCTATGAGATAGGTATGTTGTCCTGTTTCTGTGTCCAAGCAGAATCCAGACAGGCGGACAATCACCCTCAAGTTACCTTCCTATGTAGTCTGCACAGATGGTAGCAAGTGTATGGATAGGGCTATTTTGGCCTTCCAATTACTGAGATATGTCACTGCGAATCAAGTCAACCCTGTTGTCTGACGACCAGAATAAATGTTTCCTTCAAATAAAGACTTTGGATTCCCTTTGCGTAAATAGCAATGTCATTACAGGGAGGAGTGCTGAAGTCATTTCAAAAGAGAGCAGTAAAGTCATTTCCCATATTTTGGGGAATATCGCTCCTGGGTGAGAGCAGTCTTAACTCTTCTTTGGACCAGTTTTCTAGACTAAAAAGCTTGCTCATTAGAGAGTCTCCATTGAAATATCCTATTAGTCCAGGACTAGTCCTAATCTGTGTCCGGGAAACCAGCCCTGTGAGTATAGCGGCCTTTTGTTACTTGTGCATTAGTCCTAATGGTGGACCACATGCGCTTGATTAAGATGCTGTACTATTAAATATCCCTTTCTCATGCATCCCTCACAGTCGTAGAGTTATAGCAGGAGACAAATGGCTCTGTCCAATCACAAGTGGTGACTGCAGGATTTCACTGTGGTGGCCAATCAGTGCTTGTCCCTTCCTGTGAGGACGAAAATGAAAACCTTGATATCAAGTTGAGTGATTTTGTTTTAAACAGTATGCACTGCCTTATCAATTCAATTAATGCATAAAACAAACGCACAGCTTTGTGTTATTTCATGTTACTCCAGAAGATTCGGCTTACAGATGTAACCCCTTATCTTTTTTTGTTGTCTGTGGGCTGAATGCGTTTGTAGTACCTCAGGTTACCACTGACGAACTCAAAGTTACTGAGTGCACCTTTAAATACAGTATATAGAGGCAGTAACAGTCAGTTGCCATTCCATGAGTAGCCAGCGCTACCTGTAAAACCGCTAGAAAATGTTTGCCTGAGATTTGAAAACATAATTGCTTAAAGCTGCATGGAACTGCCTGAAGCTTTGTGTTCAATGCACAGTCTTGTGTTTCCTGTGATTTTGTGTGGAGTTTAAGACACTAAAAAGTAGGACATTTGGGAAAGGCGCAGTCAGGCATGGCACGAGCATGAATTGTCTAATTTTGGCCCTACAGATGACAATATAAAATGTCTGACTGTTAAAAATCTTGATGTATGGTAAATACCACATTGTAACTACGTGAGATTGTGTTGAACGCTGCACTGTAATCTGAACGACAGATTCAAACCTCACACTCTTTATGAATAATAAAAAGCATCGGGGTGTTTCCTTTGTTGATCTTTCCAAACCAAGAGCAAAATAGAAACAGATGAAAAATAACAATTCAAACGCAGCATATACAATAACCGGAGGAACCCAAGACTGAAATTTAACAGTGGCAACTCAGTCCGGTCTAGAATATTGTCTGACATTATGTGTGTATCACTATGGCTCAGGAGGGGAAAGAAATGAAAGGAGTGGTGCTGTGGTGGTCCAGACAGACTTTCCTCCCATAGAGAGGTACGAGTCCAAACACAGGCTCACAGGAGTTCTCCATATATGGCCGTTTGCACACAGATGGCTCCTAAAACTCAGGCTGGAGTCCGACTGCTTTATCAGATGGTTACCAGCTCATTAACCCAATGAAGCAGCCGTAAAATAAACACCTGAGGAGGCGTTTTTCTTTCTGGTCTTGACGAGAAAAAATGACTGTGGGTGGAGATTCTCTTCTGCACTGATCAACCAATCGATTCATGTGGAGGAGGAGTTAAGATGTCACCTTGTTAAAGTCCAAAAGCAGAAGTCGCGTCACAGGCTCTTTCCATTTCCCCTTAAAACAGGATGCATCCGGTTATTTCCAACCTGCAGAGGGTGCCAGCTCGTAAAATAAACCCATAAAACACATCTGTATATATAGCGAGATCTCGTATTTATCACAGGTTGTCAGGCTGTTTCCTTTTTAGAAGTGTTAAACTCTTAGCTTCATGCCCAGACTTGTTTGATACTAAGTGTGATGGAAATGGTATTTGTGTAGAAGTACCGTATATTATAATTATTGTACGGTATACATATGTGAGTCATGTTGATACTATGTTGGCTAGAATGGGGACTGGTTTAATGAACTCCGACAGAGGCAGTTGGCCAGAATGAGGGGGCTCAAAACAACGTAGGAGAGGCAGCACATTACATTCTGGCCCAGGGTTACAAGCAGAGTGAGTGACAACAACAAGGCCTATACGCCATGCAAGTGATGCGTTCCTGCATCTTACTACCTGATCTTTTGCATGGGCTTCAATATATATCATCAAATTAATGAAAATCAGGTCAAATAAGATACGTACAATTATATTTTGTGTTTGTGGATGAATCGACTTTGACGTTTTTGCGATGAAGACCATTTCGCTACGTTTTTGCCCATAGAAGACCATTAAAAAAGCCTACAAAAGTTTCAAAACTGAAAGGCTATTTGCAAGTAATGAAAGATGCATGAGGTAGAGACAGAAAGTTAAGGCTGCTCATGTGGTTGTCATTAGGGGTAGTGGAGGAACATTAAAGTGTAAAAAAATGTACTTTGTTGTAATTCTCTGGTGTGATCAACGCCAAGATTTGTCCTTTAGAAGCAATTTTTTAATAAAGGCCCAATTCTGTACTTAAGGAAGTAGAGACAACATGGTGTAAAATACGCAGATGTGATCATGTATAAACATCTATTTATTCATTACATTCATTCATTACATACTATATTTGTGAAAACATTATTCCCGTTGATGGAATAAAACTGTATGCATGAAGCATCTCCAGCAGAGGAGGCTGGTGGGAGGAGCTATAGAAGGAAGGGCTCATTATAATGGCTGGAATGGAATAAATGGAAAGGTATCAAACACAATCTTATGGAAAGCACATTTGACTCCATTTCATTTAATCCATTCCATACATTACAATGAGCCCATTTTCCTATAACTCCTCCCACCAGCCTCCTTTGGTCTCCAGTCCATGTCATCTTACTCATTATTAGCTAAAATACTAAACTGATCCTAGATCAGTGGTCCTACTCAGACTTTATGCATATGGGTGCAGAACTTTAGATGGAAACATGGCTCTCTCGTGATATACTGTCCCAGTATATACAGCCAGCTGGGTTCTCGGGACATCGCGCAGACAGGAATAAAGAACACTCCAAGAAGAAGAAATGTGGGGGTGTATGTTTCATGATTAAGTACTCATGGTGTGATTGTGATAACATATGGAAACTCAAGTCCTTTCGTTCTACCAACCTAGAATACCTCACAATCAAATGCAGACCGTATTAACTCCCAAGAGAATTCACTTCGGTTATAGTCACAGCAGTGTATATTCCCCCTCAAGCAGATACCACGAAGGCCCTCAAAGAACTACACTAGACTTTATGTAAACTGGAAACCACATATTCTGATGCTGCATTTATTGTAGCTGGGGATTTTAACAAATCAAATCTGAGGAAAATGCTACCGAAGTTCTACCAACACATTGACTGTAGTACTCAGGCTGGGAAAACATTGGACCACTGCTACTTAACTTTTTGAAATGCCTACAAGCCCCTTCCCCCGTCCTCCCTTCGAGTAAATCTGATCACAACACTTTGCTCTTCCCTTCCTGAAGGCAGAAACTCAAACATTAAGTACCCATGCTAAGGTCTATTCAATGCTGGTCTGACCAATCGGAATCCATGCTTCAAGATTGTATTGATCACGCGGACTGGGATATGTTCCGAGTAGCCTCTGAGAATAACATTGACGAATACACTGATACAGTGACTTGAGTTCATCAGGAAGTGTATACAGTGCCTTGCGAAAGTATTCGGCCCCCTTGAACTTTGCGACCTTTTGCCACATTTCAGGCTTCAAACATAAATATATAAAACTGTAATTTTGTGAAGAATCAACAACAAGTGGGACACAATCTTGAAGTGGAACGACATTTATTGGATATTTGAAAAAAATGTAACAAATCAAAAACTGAAAAATTGGGCGTGCAAAATTATTCAGCCCCCGTAAGTTAATACTTTGTAGCGCCACCTTTTGCTGCGATTACAGCTGTAAGTCGCTTGGGGTATGTCTCTATCAGTTTTGCACATCGAGAGACTGAATTTTTTCCCATTCCTCCTTGCAAAACAGCTCAAGCTCAGTGAGGTTGGATGGAGAGCATTTGTGAACAGCAGTTTTCAGTTCTTTCCACAGATTCTCGATTGGATTCAGGTCTGGACTTTGACTTGGCCATTCTAACACCTGGATATGTTTATTTTTTAACCATTCCATTGTAGATTTTGCTTTATGTTTTGGATCATTGTCTTGTTGGAAGACAAATCTCCGTCCCAGTCTCAGTTCTTTTGCAGACTCCATCAGGATTTCTTCCAGAATGGTCCTGTATTTGGCTCCATCCATCTTCCCATCAATTTTAACCATCTTCCCTGTCCCTGCTGAAGAAAAGCAGGCCCAAACCATGATGCCGCCACCACCATGTTTGACAGTGGGGATGGTGTGTTCAGGGTGATGAGCTGTGTTGCTTTTACGCCAAACACAACGTTTTGCATTGTTGCCAAAAAGTTCAATTTTGGTTTCATCTGACCAGAGCACCTTCTTCCACATGTTTGGTGTGTCTCCCAGGTGGCTTGTGGCAAACTTTAAACAACACTTTTTATGGATATCTTTAAGAAATGGCTTTCTTCTTGCCACTCTTCCATAAAGGCCAGATTTGTGCAATATACGACTGATTGTTGTCCTATGGACAGAGTCTCCCACCTCAGCTGTAGATCTCTGCAGTTCATCCAGAGTGATCATGGGCCTCTTGGCTGCATCTCTGATCAGTCTTCTCCTTGTATGAGCTGAAAGTTTAGAGGGACGGCCAGGTCTTGGTAGATTTGCAGTGGTCTGATACTCCTTCCATTTCAATATTATCGCTTGCACAGTGCTCCTTGGGATGTTTAAAGCTTGGGAAATCTTTTTGTATCCAAATCTGGCTTTAAACTTCTTCACAACAGTATCTCGGACCTGCCTGGTGTGTTCCTTGTTCTTCATGATGCTCTCTGCGCTTTTAACGGACCTCTGAGACTATCACAGTGCAGGTGCATTTATACGGAGACTTGATTACACACAGGTGGATTGTATTTATCATCATTAGTCATTTAGGTCAACATGAGATCATTCAGAGATCCTCACTGAACTTCTGGAGAGAGTTTGCTGCACTGAAAGTAAAGGGGCTGAATCATTTTGCATTCCCAATTTTTCAGTTTTTGATTTGTTAAAAAAGTTGGAAATATCCAATAAATGTCATTCCACTTCATGATTGTGTCCCACTTGTTGTTGATTCTTCACAAAAAAATACAGTTTTATATCTTTATGTTTGAAGCCTGAAATGTGGCAAAAGGTCGCAAAGTTCAAGGAGGCCGAATACTTTCGCAAGGCACTGTAGGAGATGTTGAACCCACTGTGACTATTAAAACCTACTCCGCTTTGAGGATAACACAGTGTCACCGACGTGGCCCGCTACCAAGGACAGTGCACTCTCCTTCTCCGTGGCGTGTTAACCCTCGCAAGGTTGCCGGCCCAGACAGCATACAGCCGCAACCCTCAGAGCATGAGCAGACCAGCTGGCTGGAGTGTTTACGGACATATTCCATCTCCCTTTTGTTTTTAAATGTTTTTTTTAACTAGGCAAGTCAATTATTATCAACTATTTTTTGTGTGTGTTTTATTTATTTTTTAAAATAGGGGGGAGATCAGCTTTAATATTGCAGATAGATTATAGCTTCCATCAATGTAGTTGTCTGCATCACTTCCAATCCCCAATATATATTTTTTGCAAATATATATATATATATATATATATATATATATATATATATATGGCGTACAGCAGGTCAGCCACCAGGGGGAGACTCGTTGAGGCCTGGTGACAGATGGAGTCTATCACGAGGCAATGGCTCCCTCTACTGGACGTGCCAGGTCTCGACGGGCTCTCCGGCCAGGACTAATTGGGGCTGATCGCTCACCAGCTGGACGAGTCCCATAAAGCTGCCAGAAGGGCAGCTCCGGGGGAAGAGAGGTTACTCCTGTATAGTCATGCTCAGTCCCAGAGGTAACGGAGGGAGCTTCCCCCAGGATACAGCAAGACCCTGGAGCCCAGAAGACGGTTGTTATTTAAATAAACACTCTTGAAACCGAGCTAATCCAACTTTGTCCGTGTCTGATCTGTGTTAACGTCTTGGCCAAACCCCCTGGTCGTGGCAGACAGATATATATATTACACACACACACTATTTTTGGGGATTAGTATATTTCCTTTATACCCTCAAACCCTACCACCCCTCCCTCAATTGGAGCAAACTAGTGAACAACAATGCTTAGGCCTGTATTTACAGGTTATACATGTACATACTATATACATTTTATGTCCATCCGGTTTGATTTCCATTTGTGATATCGTTCAAACTGTACTCTTTCAAAAAGGTTCCTAACCTGTATACGTTTTACGGGCATAGTATGTTTTACATTGGTTATCTTGTTGTTTTTAGTCCCATTCAACCCCTTCCCATCTCTCTCTTAACACCATCCATATTTGCCATGCATTTTTCAATTGTGCTGTGATGTTTCACAAAAGCTCTGAACCTTTCCATTCTCATAGTTTCTACAATTGTAAATTGAAAATAAATATTTTGCAAAAAATATGACTATATTATTGAGCGATTGACTATGACTTTTCAGATCACCCAGAAATGCTATCTGCAGGGTTAGCTCCAGGTAAATAATGCAAATCTTTAGCCATTCCTGGACCAAAAACAAGCTACTTATGGACAGTACCAAACCAATGATCTAATGATTATGCCTCTTCGCAGAAAAAACCTGCAGAGCTCTGGTGGTTGTATTTCCCATATAAATAATATTCTGTTGGTTGCAAGAATTCTTATTTACAATGACAGCCTACCCCGGCCAAACCCTCCCCTGACGTCACTGATCCAAATTGTGATCCGCCCTATTCCAGCCACCCTATCCCAGTCTGTTGTCCCCACTTGCTTCAAGATGTCGACCACTGTTCCTCTACCAAAGAAAGCAAATAGTAACTGAACTAAATGACTATCGCCTTGTAGCACTCACTTCTGTCATCCTGAAGTGCTTTGAGAGGCTAGTTAATGATCATATCATTTCTTCCTTACCTGACACCCTAGACACACTTCAATTTTCGATATTTTGGACTTCAGGGTACAGCAGAGGGAGCACATGCAGGGGACACACAAGTATGTCACTACAGATTGGGAGTCCCATAGGGCGGCGTACAATTGGCCCAGCTTTGTCCGGGTTAGGATTTGGCCAGGTTATGATTTGGCCGGGTTAGGATTTGGCCGGGTTAGGCCTCATTGTAAATAAGAATTTGTTCTTAACTGGACTTGCCTAGTTAAATAAAGGTTAAATAAAATAAATGAAACTACAATTCTTGTAATTTGTGCAATAACCAATTACTGACACAGTGGCTTCAGGTTTAATGGAGAATTGAGTAGAAAACAATGCAGATTTTTACTACCAAAGTGAAAGCAAACGTGCTTCTACACCTGCATTGCTTGCTGTTTGGGGTTTTAGGCTGGGTTTCTGTACAGCACTTTGAGATATCAGCTGATGTACGAAGGGCTATATAAATACATTTGATTTGATTTGATTTGATGGTTGCATTTGCATGGTTTGCTGCTATATACACGGTACATTAACATTTGAGTCATTTAGCAGAGACTTAACCAGAGCAACTTACAGTAAGTGCATTCATATTAAGATAGCTTGGTGAGAACCACATATCACAGTCATAATAAGTACTTTTTGGGGGGGAAAAAACAAGTACACAGTTTACATTTTAGTTTGGGTAGGGGGTAAGTCCGATGTCTTATTTAAGATATTATTTTAAGAGGTAGGGTAACGGATCTTTTTGGAAGATTGGCAGGGACTGCTGTCTTAGCATCAGGGGGAAGGAAGCTCGTTCCACTACTGGGGTGTCAGGACAGAGAAGAGCTTTGACTGGGCTAAGTGGGAGCTGACCTCCCGTAGGGGTAGAAGTGCCAAAAGACCAGAGGTGGCAGAACAGAGTGCTCAGGTTGGAATGTAGGGTTTGAGCATAGCCTGAAGATGGGAGGGGCAGTTCCCCTTGCTGGTCCGTAGGCAAGCACTGTGGTCTTGTAGTGGATGCGAGCTTCGACTGGAAGCAAATGGAATGTACAGAGGAGAGGGATTTGTATGAATAACGATACACACCTTTTGTCCTCCACACCCCTAAAGAACAGCCATTTAAACGACACTGGCCACTCCAGTAGGTGCTGCACTGACCATAAGAAATTAACTGCCAGTGCTGGATACTGTTTAAAAAGGGCCAATCTGCAGATCAGTCATTAACAAAATTGGACACCACGCCACTGTTTTGATAAACTGCCGAGGGAGAAAGGTAACCACACAAATGTATAGACAGAGCTATGGATGAAAAATTATAGTTAACACAATCTCTTTACACTCGTGGGAATTGGCCTATAGGGATACATTTAACTGTTTTTTTTACAGATATATGAAAAGCATAGGCATTGTAGCGACTGAAAGGGAACAGTTTGGAGACTATGGGGAAATTATTAGACCAAAGTTGAGGACAACAGTTCACCTGACACAAGACTGAATCCAAACATTACACTGTTGATTTTATTTAGCATTTTACATTTACTGTACTTTTCACTGCATTTGTTGATAACAACATCTGAACATACTCTGGATACATTCAGTAACACGATAAGAATATTCCTGGAAAATGTGGGGTAGGTGCAACGTAGACAACAAAATGACAAGGTTTTAAGTGAGAGGACTAACTGGTTTCTCCAAGTGGCCACAGACTCTCAATAGGGTGCACAGGTCCTAGGTCATTTCAATGCACTTTTATAACTCAAAGAAGGTTCTTTTTTTGAGCTCTCCTAGCTCTGCCGTTGAGGAACTAGAGCAAGCACACTTGTACTTTTGTTTGGAACACAACCCTGCATCCCCGCCATCAGACAATTACTGTTGTTGTTTACGGTCCATTGTAAATAGCCTATTATAAATCGTAATCTGGGTCAAGTGGGCATCAATTAGTGGGCGGGATGGGGGCAACTTCTTGTCGTGTGCCGTGCTCAAATTCAGAATGTCTGTCGGTCAAAACCAATACAGCGATTTGAAGCATAGAGCCAGAGCTTTGACGTAATTTATAACATGTTACTGCAGCCACTGCGTTCAAATTTAGGCGTGTACGAGTGTAAAGGGTTAAAGCTATACAGTGTTTGTTAATAATTACATTTAAAAACATATTTTTTTGTATTTATTTATTATACAAAAAAATGTACCCCCCTTTTTCTCCCCAATTTTGTGATATCCAATTCGTAGTTAGTCTTGTCCCATCGCTGCAACTGCCGTACGGACTCGGGAGAGGTGAAGGTCAAGAGTCGTGCTACTTCCGAAAGATGACCCCGCCAAGCCACACTGCTTCTTGCCACAATGCCCGCTTAACCCAGAAGCCAGTCGCACCAATGTGTCAGAGGAAACACCGTACACCTAGCGACGGTGTCAGCGTGCACTGCACGCGACCAGCCACGGGAGTCGCTAGAGCGCGATGGGACAAGGACATCCCGGCCAGCCAAACCCTCCCCTAACCCAGACGACGCTGGGCCAATTGTGCTCCACCTCATGTATCTCAGTCGCGGCAGGCTGCAACACAGCCTGGAATCGAACCAGGATCTGTAGTTACACAGCTAGCACTGCGATGCAGTGCCTTAGACTGCTGCACCAGTCTTTTTTACAAACAATATAATAACTACTTTGGGTTCTAATGGTGTACGACAGTTAAACTAAGCTTATGAGGCATTTATAAAAGGTATATTCTTGTATACGTATATCATTAATTAAAAAGTCCAAAAATCACACATTGCACCTTCACATTTTTCCAAATCATACTAATTTCACTAATAACCACATATAGAGTATTTACATGTCTTTCACTCTATATAGTTTCATCACAGTGGTAGTTGTATAGTTCCTTTACTAGATGCAATCTATTTATAGTTGATTTACTACAGCTTTATAAAGTGAAGGGTTATTGCAGTAGTATGTTATATTAATCTACAATGCATTGAGCATGTTTGAAATGTTTCCACCACATTTTATTTCTCATATTTTGCAATCTTGCTCTTAACATTCTAGAGATCAGTAAATGTCATTTCAATAAGTACAGTAACATAATATCACTGTGCCAACAGTACACAAGTGACACAGTTATATTAAATGAAATAAGTATCAATGTCAGCTGAGTCCATATATTTCCCTATTAGTTCAGCTATTGAGTGATGAAGTTGAGGTGGTTTGAAGCTGTAGATACAGTACCACTGTCACCCAAAGTGCGAGAGAAGGTCAGTGGTAACTCCTGCACTTAAACACCCCCTGCTGCTTGGCTATTCTGAACGTCTGGGTTACGGCTCTGAACGAAGCAGCAATTTGCATTGTTGGGTCACACGACGAGCACCTGTTGTGGTATGTTCACTGGTGGGCACTGTGCGCTCTGATGTCACATTTGGAGAGATGACCTGTCAGGATTGTCCACACTGGCTGGTTACACTGGCATTTGAATATAGTAGCCAATGGGAGCATTGGGTTAACATGTGAATACAGTGGTGATTTCCTATGTTGACCTTTTTGTCAGCAGTTGCTCTGAAAATGTATGGCGTGGATTAGTATTGTAAGGTATTGTTGTGCCATCATCTAAGTCAATGATATCTAAATGGTGGTACTGTACTGGTACACATTTGTAGCATTTGGACTCGTATCAATAAAGACCTGATTTAACTTTGGACTCCTCACGGCAAGTGGAACAGAAGACTTTGGCTGAGCTTTGCTGAAGAGTAACCTTGTCTGAGACCCAAAGACTCAAGTTGGCTCCCAGAGCTAATGTCTAGGCTTGACACATTACTAACATCATCTTAAGTCTTGCCAATGACCAGGGACCCGATACCCACTTGATTAAACATATACTCAAATCTTTTGAATGGCTGTCCTCATAGTCCAAGAGAACCATGGGGAAGGTATTCTGTCTTTTATCCAAGTAGATGTCCAATTGAAAATGCGACCTACAGTCATGTAGAGTTTGAACCTGGGCATCTTGAGATAGCTCACCAAGTTAATGCCTAGAGCTCGATTATCAAGTCTTCCGATCTCAGGAAAAGTTACACATCACGCAACAGTGGTTCACCAAAACCAACTTCGTTACAGTAAATACCGTAACCTGAGTAATTGTTGTAGTGCCAGGTGAAGGAATTATACATATATATTGTGAGGCATTGTGTCATTGTGACTCACCACTGTTTGTCTTCCCATAGGTGGAAGAGGGCGGTCATGCGTCCCTGGCCGGGATCTGCGAGGGGGACGAGGTGGTGTCGCTGAATGGAGAACCCTGCGGGGAGCTTTCCCTCCCAAAAGCAAATGCTCTCATTGACGCCTCCGTCGACTGCCTGCAACTACTGGTCAAAAGGTAACGTCGAAAGCTGGATTGTTTTTTTACTATTAACTACAACATTGTTTCTCAATCCATTCTTTTTAATGGGAGAAGTCAAGATCATCATCATTTCAACGTCGGGGTGCTACCAGGGTTGGGGTCAATTTGAATTGAAGAAAGTGAATTCAGAAAGTGATTTGAATTTGAAAGACATGCTCTTTTTTTTTTCCAATTACTGAATTGGAATTTCAGCTTACTTCTTGAATTGACTTGAATTCAAATCGAGCCCAACCCTGGGTGCTACCGGTTTACCAAGGTTTAACCATCCCCGACTCAATGCTCTCAAAACCTACTGCTTGGTCCTATTAACTGGGCCATGTACTACAAGGCCTGGTTCAACACAACAAATCACCAGTGTATGTGCCTTTAGACAGCATGCTGTAAATGACCTGCCCTTGTACTTGGTTGAGTGGCCTGGAATATGGTGGGCGGACAGACAGACAGAGTGGCTTTATTGGCAAGTGCGTTGACCTTTGAGTGGCTTGGCTGCTGACGAACGAGCTGCCCGCTCAACAAGCAGCTGTTAAACAGTTACTCAGTGGGCATCACATATCTGGTGTGCCATGGGATATTGGTGCCATTGCCCATATTTAAGGCATAATTTAGATCACCCAGCAGGCACACAGTCCCTTTGCAAGTGGATCGTGTTACTCTAAAGTGGCTAGCCGTCTTATTTCCCCATCATGCATAGCACTCTGACGTCAACAGACTAGATGGGTGAAAAGCAATTGTAGGACTGTAACCATGCCACTTTAAGTCTCTGGTGACAGACTAAACACAGACCAGTTCACACTCAAGATTTGGTTCTGGGTGTCGAGATTATGCCAATTTTAACATTTTTGGTCACATCTCTCATCCCCTTCCCTTTGGTTGCTAGGCTCCAAATGACTCCAATGTAATAACTGTAGTCACAGAATGACATTCTGTTTTCCTCTATGACACTAAAAGGGGAAATTAAGTGGGGCCCAATTGAAATGTGATTACTTTCCACTTCAGTGTTTCACTCCAGTCAAATAACATGAGGGACGGAGATTGAGTTTGCTTGATTAAGGTGACCACTTGAGGGCCAGTGGTTGATGAGATAGATTTAGTTAACACAAAGGGCAAGTGCACGGGTGCGCAGCACAATATTCAACGATATTGCATATTGGAAATCCAGGCAATCAAATTATGAGATCAAAAACACTGTAGTTTTGCAATTAGATGTTCTATGCCAGTCCCCAGATAAGACATATTAACACAATATGCTCAGTTTCAAAACTTGGCTAAGTTTTTTAAACAATTTTCATTGAACTATTTCATACAGATGGCACACCATATCCCCTGAGGATTTTCATTCAGAGACCTACTTTGGCACAAGGGAGTCCTCTGGTGAGGCTTTGGAAAGCACCACCCTCCACATCCTGTCCCCTGGCAGGTCCCAACCCCCCAGGGAGCTCTACATCGCTGATTCCCAGGACGAGGCCTACTATGGGGAGACAGAGAGTGACATGGAGGCCCCCGGAGGGATCCATCTGGTCCGCACCCAGCTCTGCGTACCTGCGCCTGAGGAGTGCCAGTTCCCCAGAGGAGGAGGGGACAAAGGTCGAGAGGGACCCCAGGGGGGGAGCTTCTCCCCTGGGGCAATGGTGGAGCTACAGTTGTCCCTCGCCGAACACACCCTGGAGGATCCCGTCTGCACCTCCCTGGGGAGTGCTCTTGGAATAGAGGGGGAGATTCAGGCGAGAGAGGCCCTCAAGAACGAGGCCCTCCTTCACACCACCACCCACTCGCTCTACGTCCCTGGCCCAGCTCGGGAGCCCCTGAGTCAGCATGGAGTGGTGCTGAGCTCCCCCCCTCTGCTCGGCCAGGTGGAGGTCACCCTGCAGAGGGGCTCTCCTCGCCTGGTAGAAGGGGTAGTCGTCTATGGGGCCAGTGGAAGTGTTGGTGAAGCCCCTGGGGAGGAAGGAGGAGGGAAAAGCCAGGGAGCCTCCTTCACCGTCTCCTTTGGAATTCCCACAGAGGGGGCCGAACCAGCAGCGGAGCGAGACTCAGATTCAGAGAAGGACCTTGAGAAACCTAACAAGCACCGGGCCAAGCACGCCAGTGAGTACCCCATACCTTTTCCCTTCCACTTATCTCACTGCCACTCGTCATCCTTTGTGTATGAGTGTCAAATTAGTGTTGTCTTATAGGGTGCACAGACTCAGACCTAATAGCAGACTGACATAGCACTGCTGTGAACTTCATTTGTTAAAGCAACTCTGGATGGCATGTGTGCATTCCTTAGCCCGGTGCTCTGTTGCACGCTAAAATGTGCCCCCCAAAATAGTAGACAATCTCTCTTACTTGGGAGGGGCTTTGTTTTGGATTGAAGCAGAGAGGTCCAGTTCAAGGCTGAATTATACTAGTAGTATCCAAGATCACAGAAGGCAGGATTGTGGCAATTTACTGTATCAGGAGAAAGATAAAGAAAGAAAGATGTGAGATAGATTGATATAAGAGGAGAAAGAAAGAGAGAGAGAGAGAGAGATGGGGTATAAGAATACATCATTCTCATAATATTTGTTTATTATACATTTTTCTACAAAATGCCCTATCAAATGTTTTTCCCTAGTTTTGAATATGGGCCTGATCAGGATGTGTCTTCCAGAGATAGATAAAGCATTACATTGAGCCATGCAGGGGGACATAAATAAAACACCAGTGCATTGATGATGCCTGTAGAAATGCTCTTTGATGGACACCAGCATATGCTGCACTGGCCCGTTACCCGATCCTTTAAAACGGCTCGTCTTAGCCTGCGCCGTAAAGAGAGAGTCGCTCACTACTCCCAGTCTTCCTCCACCTTGAGGTTAGTCTACTGTGGGATTTTTTTTTATTTTTAAGGATGGGTTCTTTTATAAATCGCCGCTTTGTGTTTGTATGTGTGGGTACGGTTGGGGTCGTTAAAGAGTGTGTGGGCATGCCTGTCGTCGCCTCGGGTTTAGGTGACAGATCCGAGAGTGGACAGAAAAGGGGTAAAGGTGTTTGGGTGCTGGTGAATGAACTATTGTCCCACAGGCTAATATGAATATGTTCTATGCTCTGCTTTTCCCTCCAACTATTGGACCACCCGTTGAACAGGCTGTCACAGCTGTGTTAATATCATGTATTATTGGGGAACAAACAAGGAGTATATTAGGCATGGGTCAGAGAATTGGGTAATTGCTTGGCGTGTTAATTGAATAGAGATTGTGTAGATTGAGTGAACAAATTTGTGATACGTCTTGGCACTAAGTAAAGGGCATCAAAAGCCAACTATAAAATCGGGACCAGGAAAGTATTTGAACGAATGATGTCTATGAAAACATCAATTTATAGGTTATTGATTGCACTTGTCATTTGAGGGAGTTTTACAAATTCGTTTTGGATTGAAATATTTCAAAATAAAAATGGGCTGAATCAAATAGTCCGCATTGATATTTAGCTCATGCTGACTTTAAGTAACTAATAGCATGGTCTGATTTGAGTTTAGAAATTACAGCACATTTTACACATAGTCCCCGCATTTTAGGGGACCAAAAGTATTGGGACAAATTCACTTATGTGTATTAAAGTAGTAAAATGTTAAGTATTTAGTCCCATATTCATAGCACACAATGACTACATCAAGCTTCTGACTCTACAATTTTTTTAAAATTAAATTTGCCGTTTGTTTTGGTTGTGTTTCAGGTTATTTGGTGGACAATAGAAATGAAATGGTAAATAGTGTTATTGCATCATTCTGGAGTCATTTCAATTGTAAATAAGAATAGACTATGTTTCATAAACACTTCTACATAAATGTGGATGCTACCATGCTTACAGATCATCCTGAATGAATCGTGAACAATGACGAGTGAGAAAGTTAGACGCACAAATATCATACCCCCAAGACATGCTAATCTCTCATCATTACAATTACACGGGAGGTTAGTATTTCTATTCTTATTTACAATAAAAGTGACTCCAAAATGACACAACATTATTTACTATTCATTTCTATTGTCCACCAAATAATCTGAAACACAACCAAAACAAACAGCAAATGCATCCAACAAATGTGTAGAGTCACAAGCTTGATGTAGTCATTGCGTGCTATGAATATGGGACCAAATACTTAACATTTTACTACTTTAATAAACATAAGTGAATTTGTCTCAACACGTTTGGTCCCTTAAAATAGGGGAACTATCTACAAAAAAGTTTTGTTCACCCGATATTGCTGAAAATCCCCTCAAATTAAACCTGAGAGTCTGCACTTTAACCTCAGTCATTATATCATTTCAAATTAGAATTGCTGGAGTACAGAGCCAAAACAAAACAAGTTGTCACTTGTCCAAATACTTTGAGCTCAGATAGGAAGATATTCATTTGTGATATTTTACAGAATGCATGTTATTTTTACGATGCATGTGCATCCAAAAGGAAAGATTTGTGGTGGTTTCAGTTCTACCCGAGCTATTATTACCCATAATATGCAGTTAAATGAACTAACTCTCTCCCTCTACCCTCTCTCTCCCTCCCTCCCTCCCCTCTCCCCCTCACAGGGCTCAGGCGCAGTGAGAGCCTGTCAGACAAGCAGGTGAAGGAGGCCAAGTCTAAATGTAAGCGCATTGCTATCCTTCTGAACGCTGAAGCTCCCAACCCCAACAACAAGGGGGTGTTGATGTTCAAGAGGCATCGACAGAGGGCCAAGAAGTACACACTCGTCAGCTACGGCACCGGTGAGAGTGAACCAGAGTACGAGGTCGACGACAGCGACGAGGAAGACGCCAGAGCGATCAAATTCACCCTCGTAGCCACCACCAGCGGATCAGAGCTTGAGGAGGACTTTATCACGAATGCCCAGGGCGGTGGCAGAGTGCTAACCTTCGACTGGGACACAGGACTACTCGAGATCGAGCGCAAGCTCAACTCCGGAGAGGAGATGGAGCAACTGCCCAACACCACGGGAAAGGGGGCCACAATGTTCGCCCATCGCCGCCAGCGCATGGATGAGATCGTTGGCGAACATGAGGAGATGAGACGCCAGGGGATTCCCGTGGAGGGGGTACAGGAGGTGGAGAAACATGCAGCCAACCAGCAGATGGAGGAGCGCTCGTACATGCAGGCCACCACAGAGAGGCAGGCCTACATGGACTTTAGCATGCACCAGAAGCAGCAGCAACAGTATCAGAAGTACCAAGAGCAGCAGTACTATGAACAGCAGCAGCAGCAGCAACAACAACAGTACGAGCAGCAGCAATACCAGCAGCAACAACAACAGTACGAACAGCAGCAGTACCAGCAGCAACAACAATATCATCAACAGCAGCAAGAGTACCAACAGCAGCATATTCAGCAGTACTCCTCTAACATGAATGGCATGGCCAACCATCAAACCAATGAAATGCAGAGTTCCATGAGCAATCAAACTGCCCAACCCTTCTCATTACAAAACCAGATGCCCGCCCTGTTTTCTGCCCCAGTGAGTGGGAGCAACCAAGAGATGATGGGTCAGGGAGAGCAGATTGCCTCACGCGACGAGCGCATTTCGACGCCAGCAATCAAGTCTGGGATCTTGCAGGACACAAGGAACAGGTTCAAGGGCAAGCCAATGTTCAATTTCAAACAAGCACCCAAAGTGTCACCCAACCCCGAGCTTCTGAATCTCCTCAACAGGAGTGACAAGAAGTTGGATTCCGAGTCATGCACGGAAGAGGACTATCTTAGCTTGGGTGCTGAGGCTTGCAACTTCCTCCAGTCACCAAGGGTCAAGCATAAAACGCCTCCACCAGTGGCTCCCAAGCCCATCATTAACCCAAACTCTCCACCCTGGTCCCCTCAGCCTGAGCTGGCCAACCAGGAGTTGCCACTGCATGCTGAAAATAGCGTCCCTGCACCTGCTGCAGCCCTTGAGACCGAGTCCGCCCCAGAACCGGCCCCAGAGCCCTCCCCTCCTTTTGCCCCCCAGGAAGCTCCTGTTCCTGCCAAGCCCCCCTCTCCAGCCAAACACACATGGAGTCCCCCAGGGTCCCAGGCACAGCAGCAGCAGCCCCAGCAAGCGCCAGCCTGGGGAGGAAATGGTCCCTCACCAACTCAGCCTCATTCGCAACCCGAGCCTCAAGTGAGTTCCTGGGCTCCGTCACTAACACAGGCATCACAGCAGCCACTTGTGAGTACTTGGCCACCTGCTGAAATGAAGCACCAGGCTCCAGCTCCAAGTAAGTCCCCACCACAGCTCCCTTGGGTGACTCCCCAACCACCCCCTCCTCAGCCTCAGCCACCCATTAATTCTTGGGCTATAGCGCCTGCCCAGTCACAACTCCAATGGGTTCAACCTCAAGAACAGCAACAGCCCCAGGCACCTTGGGCTCAACCTCAAGAACAAGCACAGCAACATCCCCAGGCACCTTGGGCTAAACAGCCTCAGTCTCCAGAACAGGCTTGGCCCCAGGACCAGCCTCAGCCACCTTGGGTGTCATCATCTCAGCCTCCAATGAATGCATGGACACCACCACAGAGCCATACCCAGCCACAACAACCACCTTGGGCCCAACAAGCTCAACCCCAACATCCAGCTCAGCCTCAACCCCATATGAATGCATGGGCCCCAGCACCTGCTCAGGCTCAGGTCCAGCCTCCATGGGCCCAGCTATCTCCAGAGCAAGAACAGCCACCCATGAATGCCTGGGCCCCAGATCAGAATCAGGCCCGGCCACAGCCACCTTGGGTCCAACCACCTTCAACCCAATCCTCACCCCAGCAAAACTGGCAACAACCACCTCCACAGCAGGCACCCTTACAGCCACCTATGAATGCATGGGCCCCAGCTCAGGCACAGCCTCAGACACACACAAGTACCTGGGCCCCACAACCACAGCAAGCCCCAGTGAATACTCAGACCTGGATGCACAGAGTGTGTCAACCTTCTCCAAAACCTTGGAATGCTCCACAAAGTGCTCCCTGTTCTACTCCTCCACCTCCCCCACAGCGAATTAACTCTTACACACTTGACGAAAGGTCCTCGTCACCCGTCATCAATCCAATGGCCAGTGTTTTGGCACCAGTAGGAGGAATGGGCTCGGCTTTGTCGATGCCAGCGGTTCGGGGGAAAGGAGCCGATTTGTTCGCCAAGAGGCAGTCTCGTATGGAGAAGTATGTCGTGGATTCGGACACTGTGCTGGCAGCCACTGCACAGGCAGCACAGCAAGCCCAGGCAGCCACTGTGCAGGCAAACAAGGCAAGGCCCACGTCGCCCTCTCCCTCCGTACCTCATCCGTGGAAATATTCACCCAATTGCAGAGCTCCCCCTACATCGAATTACAACCCCATACAGTCCCCTTCCTACCCACCAGGGGCCATTAAGCAACCCCCTCCATCTAGCCCTGTGGTCAAAGCAAAGAAAGGGAAAGGCAAACCTGCCTGCAAACCCCTTGCCGTTATAGATGTCATGAAACATCAGCCTTATCAGCTCAATGCCTCCCTCTTTACTTATGGCCCAGCAGTGGAGGCTGCCGAGGCTGCCAAGGCCGCCGCACCAAAGCCTGCCCCAGTCCCTCCAAACCAAAACCAACCAATAAGATATGAGCACGCTGCCCCTGTCCAGCCGGCTGGACAAATGAATGCTCCCTATTCACAGCAGCCCCAGCAGCTCTACGGGATTACCCCTCAACCACCCATGCATGATAGTCCATACCACCCAGCCTCACCTAATGCTTACCAGCCATCTAACAATCCCTACCAGCAGGTTCCTGCTGGCCCTTACCAACATCCATATAATCCCCCTTACAAACAAGCCCCTCCAGACCCTTATCAATCCCAGCAGCAAGCTCAAAACCCTTCTTACCAACACACCCCCCAAGGTCCTTATCAGCCATCCCATAGCCCCCCCTACCAAGCAGCACCCCAAGCCCCATACCAGCCACTACCTCCCAGTACCTACGTGGTGCCCAGCTTTCCCATAGCGGCAAAGTCTGAGTCAGTCTCTGGGGGCAGCACCGCTCCAAAGCCCAGGTTCATGGCCAAAAAGAGTTCAGCCCAGGTGTGGAAGCCAGCAGCTGTGGGGAAAGAGTAATTCTGATAGCATAATTAAGTGATCTTTCCTTAAAAGAACAGTAGATCTAGTTACAACATATACATGCACAGTACATTCATATAAATGCTATATATTCATAGAAAGCTTTTAAGATGCCTTTTCAACATTTTATAGCCAACATATTTTTTTAAATAAATACTAGAATTTTAAAAAGGCCCGATGCAGCTGTTTTGATCTCAATATCAAATCATTTCTGTGTAAGAATTAAGTACCTTACTGTTTTATTTTTTAATTAAAATGGTTAAAAACAAACAAATTGCGTCTTAGCAAAGAGCAATTTCTCAAGCAAGAATTTTGCTAGGACTGTCTGGGAGTGGTCTAAGTGAGGGGCCTAATTGGACGAGCCTAATGGGAGGGTTACATAACCTGAAAACTAGATGTTATTGGTAGAGTGGTTTGAAACTATTTGTTATTGGTATATTAACTTATACTGCCTGGTGATGTCGGCAGGCAGGCCAAAACGCCATCCAACCAAAGTTTCAGGCTCTTACACTGAAATGGCATTATCATATTGTCACAATTCCCCAGTATTATTCCAACCTCATACTGTGGAAAAATATATATAAAACACAGGATATTCACATTTTTGACTGCACTGGGCCTTTAATATATAAAATTTGGATGTATTTTTCCACCTGCTATGCATTCACTCTTTACATGTATACAACTATATAATATCTTCGTTTTTCAAGCAAAGCTTTTCAATGTTGGTTTCTTTGCAATATTGCAATGCACAATACATAGAAAATTAAATATGATATTGATATATCTCAATTATCTAAGCCCAAAAATGATAAAATGTAGTTTTTCAGGAAATCCACAAAATGCATTCAATAGACTTATGATGTGTGCAGGCATTGCCAGAATGTGAACGAGGATAATAGCCAGCAAGAATTCAGAGGAACAGGTGAATGTATATTGCTGAGAAAGTTACAATTGGAAATGAGAGATACTTTAAAGGGAATTTAAGAAAAGGTTGGAGTACTAAGGCGGTGTGTGAGCCAGTGACAAGTTTGATAAGATCTTCTGCAATATCAACAGTGTATTTGTTAGCTGTTAAGATGTGCAATAATTTGTCAAAATTGACCTTGAATGATCTGAGAAGAAAATTATTAGTAGCGACTAAGAGGTTTAAGACACTGAGAGCTTGGCACCATAAGGCTCTATCTGCTAAAAGACCATTCTGAGATAATTGGCTGTACAGTTTCAAACCCTCATTGGTTTGAAAGGTGTCAGTAATTTTTAAACTTATTCTATTAAGTGTAACAACATGAATTGGGGGTATTTAGAGTACTTTATAGGTAGAGAACATTGAACAGAACAAGACTACGTCAATGACAACATTTGGACAACAATGTAGATAGAACCTTATCGTCCCAAGCTCTCGACATGGTTTGGGAGACCAGGAGTGGTCAGTGGAAACATATTTAGGGTCAGGTTTGAGAGCCGCCTGGCTTCATTTGACATGTGTTTTGTAAGTACAGTGACGTTACTTAGATTTGGTGGATATAATGTTCATATGCAATAGTGAATAGGAAACATGGCTACTTCATTTACCAAACATTCATAAATTGCATTGCAAAAAGGGAATGTTTTGTATTTTATAAATTGAAGTATACATATAAAAGTCTTGTATTTTTTTCTTAGGGTCCCGTCTCCTGGAGGTGGAAGGTACTTGCACAAGTTTAAGATGTAGATCTGGTACAATTTCAATCAGTGTCTTCCAAAAGACCCTGCTTGAATTGTTTTAGATTCATTTTTACCAGTTATTGCGTCATGTTAGGTCACTAAATGTAAACTTTTCCATGTCACAGATGATGTGTGTGCGTGAGTGAAAGCTGTCGGTTTGGGAGGATTAGTGGGCTCGTATTATTTCAACAACATGAATGGCAGTCGCTCACTAGACCTCCAGCTATTCTGTCTTTTCTCACGCTTCTAATTTTAGCTTTGCATATTTTTTTCCCCTGTTTCTGTACACCTGCTTTGGTTTAACATAATGGCCAAAAAAGACATTAAAAAGAGATATTGAAATAAGCAGTTACAGAAAAAGGGGAGTTTGGATGAACCACCCTGTCATTTGAATGGCATACATTTGTTAGTGTTGCTTTCTCTTGTTCTGTCGATTCTTTTTCATTTTCTTTTGTGTTTCTTTTTCATAGTGCACTTTCTGTACGATTCATGTCAGTGCCATTAAAATGCCTTTTACCCTTACGTTTGCGTTTCCTTGGTTGGCCTCTTCTGCCTGCATTTTCACATCCCATTCTGCCCACTCTTTACTTTCCCTCTACACCTTCTTTATACTTGACACAACTCTGTTCCCACCTTACCACTGCGCCATATTTTCTGTAGAAAAATGTCAAAAACACCCACATTCATTATTTTGCTACTTCCTAACTCAAATAGGAACACCCAGGGATATTTGGTTTGGATTTTTGTAAACAGTAGCACGTCTTAAACTATTTTCAGTCATAGCGAAATACAAATAGTACGTTCAATAAATCACAGCCTGAAGGAAGTTTGAGAACATAGTGTGAACTAGAATAGAGGAGAAACAAAGTTGCAGGTACTCCATGTCACCTTCTAAACAACTGACATGTTTATTGGCATACCCAACATGCTTTTGTGCTGATAGAGTGGAGGTAGCTAGCTACCACTGTTAGCACCATCTGTGGTTAAATATCGTAAATTCAAAATGGTGGAGAGCCAACCACTGTCCAATAATAGCTCACTGCTCACAATCTATAAAAGCCTTGTTACAAGCCAGCTGCCTCTGCTTAGAAATATGATGAGTCCCTCACTTGAACTCTAGACTTCTCTAGAATTGAGAAAAGTGCTCAAAAAGCACACTCCCATCCCTGAACGCATGGTGACAGAAGGATATTTCCAGCTTGGACAACCTCATTGGATAAGACTGGAGAATGAGCAAGCTCTGACCTACAGTGTAAATTTTTACCCGTCCGGTCTTGCATCACCACGTCGTGTTGGGAGCCATGTTAGAGAGGTTGTCAAGGGGATGTCGTCTGTTGAGGGGGACTTTTAATATCAATTCGGTACCCACCGCAGGCACAGGCTATATCGGGAGGGAATTTGATCATCCTCACTTCCTGTTCTGGCCTTTTGGCTGCACCGGTTTCTTAAAATCTCACATACTGTCGATTTATGTATTGTTTATGCATTCTAAGCGAGTAATTATTTAGGTGTTCTTCTTGGTTGTACATTTTAATAACTGTAAAGTGCTCTGTATGTGTTGTGGGAGAGGCTTTAAGTCGCAAATAAAGACTAAACTGTGGCAGATTTATGGCTAAGGAATGGGACAGTTGCAGAATGAATGGGAAAACATTGATTGATGCACAACATGTTGTGTTTCCTGGTGAACTGAATGATAGAAGACCCCAAAACTGTTTGTCAACACATGGCCTCATCTCAGTATTTTCCATTGGATGTTGTCAACAGATTTAATAGATTGCGCTTTCTTACAAACCAGCGACGTAGGAGTCAAGTGAAAAGCACAAATATAAAATCCCTGTGTACAGTAGCACTGTCATGTCAGCCCAGCAGACACCCTTTCCAATGGACCCAGCTGCCATGACATCATTAAAAGGCTAATGCTAGGCGGACTCCCCAATGGTGTCGTAAAGCCAGACTCAATGGTGCCCATCTAAATTTTATGTCACCCCTCCAATCCCAGGTAGACACCCAAGCATTCCCTGCGGTGGCTGGAAATCAGCGATTAGTTCATGCCTTTCCTTCTCTCCTGGTAGGAGGCTATTTTAAGCGTCAGTCGGGGATTGAAATACATAAATCTTGATAATCTGACCCATAACACTGATGCACCGTATGTGGAGCGAGTCAAACATCTGTCTGAAAACACAAAAACCTCTGACAAACGTCCACTCCAAAGACCTACAGATGTAGGAGCTTAATCTGATCCAGTTTGCTACAGCAGGAAAATAATCCTGCAGCAACAGGAAATGTTAAATATTATGTGGATTATAATTAATGGCCATTTTTGTAAGGGTTGATATATTTTTCGTAAGGGTAAATCAAGCCTTTTTAAACCTAAAATACACCACAAGTTTTACATGTCCTGCATTGCAGAAAAGTCATCTTGCAAAAGGTTGATCAAATTAAGATCCTACAACTGTACATGGCCTGTCCTATCCTGGGATATCATACGGTGTTAAGGCCAATTCCATTGTGTATCACCATGTCCCACCCTTACCTTTCGAATGTGGCTTAAAGTGCAGGTTTGGTTAATTTGATTACTGTCAAACTTGGCAAAACACTTGGATTAACATTAGGTAACACACTTATTCATACTCCACCCACATTTAACACCGTCTATCTGTTAATTTGATTAAAAACAGTAAGCTTGAGCTACAATTTAGCAATGGAAAAAAAGATAGAGGAAATAAAATAGAAAATGTGACAACAGGGGGAATTTAGATTTTTCCATAGATAATCATTTTCAAAATCTACTGTATATCCCGATAAACAAATAAACCAAATGCAATAAAGGCAACATCCTTTCACGTGTACAAATCCTTTTTAACATCAATCTTGAATAAAACATGACCTAATGTAGCTACATTGTCTACTAATCTACTTAAGCCGATTCATATGCGTCCCAGTCAAAATAGTGACAGCTGGATCGCAAAGACAATTCTTGGACTCTTCTTACAGCTTACCGGATATCTTGACTCACTAAACAAGTTATTCATCGAATTTCCCCCTAAAAGGAATTGTGCAATTCCATTTTCTTTTCTGGCCATTGACAACATTCTACAGGAGTTGATGTTGTTGGCTGTTCTTACACTTATTCACCAGATGGCAGCACACTCCCTTCAGAGTGGTTTGAATTGCAGGAAGACTGTTCTGCCAGCACTGCCCAATCGACACACACATTTCCTCTGCCTGTGCAGGGATCCTAATAGGGAATTAAAAGGGACCTGATCTTTGATACAATGAGAGAGACAAGATATCGGCCTTTGAGAAGCTTGGCTGACTCATTGAGACACCTTGAAAGTGATGCTGGTAATCCACAAAGCCAGTAAGATCCAATTTAAACAAGATAAATGTGGCTCATTTTGGAAACACACACATAAGCCAATTGTTCTGAGAAATCAAAAGTCGGGCAAGTGTTGGAATTGTGACAACAAAAAAATGGAAAAGTACATTCTTAGAAAAAAGGGTTCCAAAAGGGTTATTCAGCTGTTCCTATAGCAGAACCCTTTGTGGTTCCAGGCATAACCCTTTTTGGTTCCATGTAGGACCCTTTTTGGTTCCTTGTAGGACCCTTTTTGGTTCCTTGTAGGACCCTCTGTGGAAAGGGCTCTACATGGAAACCAAAATAGTTTTTCCTTAAACCAAAAAAGGTTCTTCAAATGGTTCTCCTTTTTTTCTAAGGGTGTAGCTTCTTGAATAGGAATCCTCTATCAAGTTGTATCCTGCTTCTGGTAGAGTTGTCTTCCTTTAGAACATCAATAGTTGTTTTGAGAATTGAGAGCTGGCCTTTGTGCAGTATACTAGCAGCATGAATGTCAACTCCTAATATATCATGATTCAGGTTACCAAAATACTCCTCACATTGCTTTATATTATTGTTGATAAACAATCGAACTACCATATCAAAAATATTACTTGGAACATAACTGTACAGCTTCATATTAGGTTACACATGACTGTTGCTGCGAGAGAGGGAAGAGAATACTGGATTATATGTGGGTATTAAATGCTCAAAGGAGGCTCTCAAACTACTGTATGTCTAAGCTATTTTCCAAGTTCCACTGTGATTTGTTCTTGCTGGAAGGATAGTCAGACTAGTGCGTGCTTAAAAAACAGTCCCTGTCTGAAGTAAACATGTCTGAATGTCTATTTTACAGGCATTTGGCAGGAGCTACTCTCTGTCCCCACCCGCCGCCAGAGCACCATCGCTGGGCCTCCGGTCATCGTCTGGGTCCCCTTCCCTCTCATATAAACCCCGGGCCTCGTCTGCTCCAGCACCCCAGGGGAGGCAGATGTCCTGGCTGGACAAGAGTTACAAGCATCCTTCCCCCTGGGAGGCCGCAGCCCGCCACCCCATGGGCCTGGTCGACGAGGCCTTCACCTTCCAGAACCTCCAGCAGGCCATCGCCTTCAACGTGTGCTTGGCTGCCCAGCGCAAGCTGCTCCCCGAGCCCCCTGCTGAGTGGAAGTCTAGGGTGTCCTATGATCCTCCCAGGATGACTGAGGGATGGAACCCGAACCAGAGATGGAACCAGAGGCAGAACCAGACCCAGACCCAGATTTACAGCAGAGTTATGCCTCCGTTCCTGTCCCCAACCAAGAGCACGGCCTCGGCCCCCGCCGGTCCAGCTGGCAACAGGTCCCTGCCCAGACAGTTGCAGCCCCAGAGGTCCCTGACGGAGGCCAATATCGAGCACTCTGGGGCCGGTTATGGGAACGGAAGGCCCCTGAGGGGGCAGCAGCAGCCGAGCTACAGATCTGTGTACCACACTGACTGGAGCTGGAGACGCTAGAGGCAGACAAACATAATGGCTACTTTTCTTCATAACAAGACCAGAAAGTGACTCCAAGATATTCAGATGAATAGTAGTAAGGACCATATATATAATCAGCATAAAATAAAACTTGGGACAATGGGATAACACAAGGGTTGAGGAGAGCGAGGGGATAGTTTGTGGTGTGTACAGGAGAGAGATTGAAGGAGGTTGGATCTGCTTATTCGGTTGCACTGAGAATACTGCTAAGAATATACAGATGATAAGAGTAAATGTTTTGGTATTGGGGACACTGTCAATGATGGTTCTATTTTAGTCAAATGGGATGCCATTGAGTTTCACTTCATCAAGCTTTCATTGGACAGAAATCAATGAGTGATTGAAGCAAAAAGAATGGTGTAATTGCACTGTCAGAGGCTTTAATTTCCTCCAACACTGTGATGTGATGGTAGCATTCAAAGTAAGTGAAATCAATAGTATTTCTTCGGAGGAAGAAATGGGAATAAAGTATGTTGTAAGGCAGAATGTGTGATTGTCATGTATAAAAATTAAAGGATGGGAGTAATGAATGGACATGTACATTTGTGTCAAAACACCTTTATACGGTATGGAATACAGTGGGAAATATACCGCTATGTTCGCTGTGCATCAAAACAGATCACCCACTCACCAATGACCACGACAAAGGTCAGTTTGAAATTGCTGAGCGGTACAATAATGTGTGATGACAAACTAAGACCTAGTGCATTAGTTGATAGGGCACGAACACTAAGAGAAACACACAAAATAACACAGGTGTTATAGTAGTAGTTGGTGGCCACATATACGTTACGGGGAGTTGGATACGAAAGGGTCACGTGCTATGGTTTTACCGTTTTATTATCCAGATGACTTAGTGCCACTGCGGATGTATTTACTTAGCATGCTGGTTTTTGGGGTGTTCGTGGATTCGCGTGTCTCAACCTAAACGTGTCAATATGGATACGGTTAATGCTTAGGGAGTCAATTATAGTAAACCGTTAACAATCCAGAGCAAGGGGCTAAGAACACAGGGCTGAATACTACTGTGAGATGCTACTCGCATCTCCAACTTCCATATAAATCATAATCATATATGTTTAGGTAAGTCCTTTAGATGACCTTAATACTTTACATTAATAAATGTTAAATAAACCTTCATGTAAAGTGAGATCCAGTTATGTCAGAGATGAGAGTTGACATTAGGTACATTCGAGAGTGAGGGGTGGAAATGGTGTTCTTGGACTTTGTTAAGTAGAGCACAGAATGTGTTATTTGCTGATGTCCGTGGCTGGTGATAAATAGGCTTCAAAGCAAATAGAATGTAGAATAGGAAATCAATAACTGTCATTTTATTATGTGGTCATGGACATGTATGGTGTGGATCAAGTTGAAATTGTGAGATACATCACTTGCGTTGGCCAGTGTTGCTTACTTCTTTCATGGATTCTCATCAGTCCAGAGTGAAGATTTCATGTGCGATTGCGATGGATCAAATTCTGAGTTTTCATGTATCATCTCTTATTATTGCAAGATTTGAAATTGTTTAACACTAGTTAGTATCTGTCATGTGATTTTACAAAGTTGCGTATGTGTGTCATCAGCAACGATATATTGGAGTGATAAGAGTGATATTTTTTTGTATTTTCATTTATTTTACAGTACTTTCAGTCCAAACAATTATCCAATGTCTGTGTACTTTTTTGTCAGTTTTGATTTCATCATTTGATTTCTTCACTTTGATTTCAGTAGGCCAGGATGAGGCATTTTGGGAAATAAAAAAGCATTGAACTACTGACAAAGTATTTTTCTCATTTTGTTGTTGTGGGACTGACATGTTTCTAAGCTACTCCATCTTAACGCATCCCAGTTCTAATATAGGCATCATCAAATCTAAATGGAATCATTAGATCATTGTTTTCTGTGCTGCTGGTAGTCCATGTGATGCTAAAATGTTGTTTCTTTTCACACCTTATTAGTTCTACGGGATACGCATGGTATACGTCGCCCAACGGAAAATGCTTACTTGTTGGTTCCTTCTCGACAATGCAAACAACAATAATAAATAATAAAAGATAAGAACACAAACAAAGTTAATGGCTCAGTGGAATAGAATAAACATTTTAGCATAAGTATTTTACAGGAAGGCACAATTTATAGTTTTGGCACAATATTTACACGTGTATTGGGTAATGGAAATAAGAATCTGGTAGCAGCAGTTGTGATGTGTGTGTAGCATGAATGTACTGTGTGTGTTTTTTATTTTTTTTATTTCACCTTTATTTAACCAGCTAGGCTAGTTGAGAACAAGTTCTCATTTGCAACTGCGACCTGGCCAAGATAAAGCAAAGCAGTTCGACACATACAACAACAGAGTTACACATGGAATAAACAAACATACGATCACTAATACAGTTGAAAAATCTATATACAGCATGTGCAAATGAGGTAGGATAAGAGAGGTAAGGCAATAAATAGGCCATGGTGGCAGAGTAATTACAATAGCAATAGCAATTAAACACTGGAATGGTAGGATGTGCAGAAGATGAATGTACAAGTTGAGATACTGGGGTGCAAAGGAGCAAGATAAATAAATAAATACAGTATGGGGATGAGGTAGATTGGATGGGATATTTACAGATGAGCTATGTACAGGTGTAGTGATCTGTGAGCTGCTCTGACAGCTGGTGCTTAAAGCTAGTGAGGGAGGTAAGAGTCTCCAGCTTCTGAGATTTTTGCAGTTCATTCCAGTCATTGGAAGCAGAACTGGAAGGAGAGGCGGACAAAGGAAGAATTGGCTTCGGGGGTGACCAGTGAGATATACCTGCTGGAGTGCGTGCTACGGGTGGGTGCTGCTATGGTGACCAGTGAGCTGACATAAGGCGGAGCTTTACCTTGCAGAGTCTTGTAGATGACCTGGAGCCAGTGCGTTTGGCAACGAGTATGAAGCGAGGGCCAGCCAACGAGATCATACAGGTGATGGGTAGTACAGTATATGGGGCTTTGGTGACAAAACGGATGGCACTGTGATAGACTGCATCCAGTTTGCTGAGTAGAGTGTTGGAGGCTATTTTGTAAATTACATTGCTGAAGTCGAGGAACTGTAGGATGGTCAGTTTTACAAGGGTATGCTTGGTAGCATGAGTGAAGGATGCTTTGTTGCGAAATAGGAAGCCAAATGTAGATTTAATTTTGGATTGGAGATGTTTAATGTGAGTCTGAAAGTAGAGTTTAGTGTAACCAGACACCTAGGTATCTGTAGTTGTCCACATATTCTAAGTCAGAACCGTCCAGAGTAGTGATGTTGGACAGGCGGGCAGGTGCGGGCAGGGATCGGATGAAGAGCATGCATTTAGCTTTACTTGTATTTAAGAGCAATTGGAGGCCACGGAAGGAGAGTTGTATGGCATTGAAGCTCATCTGGAGGTTAGTTAACAGAGTGTCCAACGAAGGGCCAGAGGTATACAGAATGGTGTCATCTGCGTAGAGGTGGATCAAAGAATCACCAGCAGCGAGAGCGACATCATTGATGTATACAGAGAAGAGAGTTGGCCCGAGAATTGAACCCTGTGGCACCCCCATAGAGACTGCCAGAGGTCCGGACAACAGGCCCTCCGATTTGACACACTGAACTCTATCGGAGAAGTAGATGGTGAACCAAGTGAGGCAATCATTCGAGAAACCAAGGCTGTTGAGTCTGCCAATAAGAATGTTGTGATTGACAGCGTCGAAAGCCTTAGCAAGGTCGATGAATACGGCTGCACAGTAATGTCTCTTATCGATGGTGGTTATGATGACGTTTAGGACCTTGAGCATGGCTGAGGTGCACCCATGACCAGCTCTGAAACAGATTGCATCGTGGAGAAGGTACGGTGAGATTCGAAATGGTCGGTGATCTGTTTATTAACTTGGCTTTCAAAGACCTTAGAAAGGCAGGGCAGAATAGAGATAGGTCTGTAGCATTCTGGGTCTAGAGTGTCTCCCCCTTTGAAGAGGGGGATGACAGTGGCGAGTTGGGCGAGTTGCTGTGGGGAGTGCAGGGCTGTTGTCCGGGTTAAGGGTAGCCAGGTGGAAAGCATGGCCAGCCGTAGAAAAATGCTTCTTGAAATTCTCAATTATTTTGGATATATCGGTAGTGAAAGTGTTTCCTAGCCTCAGTGCAGTGGGCAGCTGGAAGGAGGTGCTCTTATTCTCCATGGACTTTACAGTGTCCCAGAACTTTTTTGAGTTTGTACTACAGGATGCAAATTTCTTTGAAAAAGCTAGCCTTAGCTTTCCTAATTGTCTGTATATATTAGTTCCTAACTTCCCTAAAAAGTTGCATATCACGGGGGCTATTCGATGCTTATGCAGAACGCCACAGGATGTTTTTGTGCTGGTCAAGGGCAGACAGGTCTGGAGTGAACCAAGGGCTACATCTATTCCTAGTTCTACATTTTTTGAATGGAGCATGCTTATTTAAGATGGTGAGGAAGGCACTTTTAAAGAATAACCAGGCATCCTCTACTGACGGGATGAGATCAATATCATTCCAGGATACCCCAGCCAGGTCAATTAGAAAGGCATGTTCGCAGAAGTGTTTTAGGGAGCGTTTGACAGTGATGAGGGTTGGTCATTTGACTGCAGACCCATTAAGGATGCAGGCAATGAGGCAATGATCGCTGAGATCTTGGTTGAAAACAGCAGAGGTGTATTTGGAGGGCAAGTTAGTTAGGATGATATCCATGAGGGTGCCCGTGTTTACAGATTTGGAGTTGCACCTTGTAGGTTCATCGATAATTTGTGTGAGATTGAGGGCATCAAGCTTAGACTGTAGGATGACCGGGGTGTTAAGCATGTCCCAGATTAGGTCACCTAGGAGCACGAGCTCAGAAGATAGATGCGGGGGCAATCAATTCAGAGGGTGGTCCATAGCAAGCGGCAACAGCGAGAGACTTGTTTCTGGAAAGGTGAATTTTCAGAAGTAGAAGCTTGAATTGTTTGGGTACAGACCTGGATAGTAAGACAGAACTCTGCAGGATATCTCTGCAGTAGATTGCAACACCGCCCCCTTTGGCAGTTCTATCTTGGCGGAAAATGTTATAGTTAGGGATGGAAATTTCAGTGTTTTTGGTGGTTTTCCTAAGCCAGGATTCAGACACGGCTAAGACATCCGGTTTGGCAGAATGTGCTAAAGCAGTGAATAAAGCCACCTTAGGGAGTAGGCTTCTAATGTTAACATGCATGAAACCAAGGCTTTTACGGTTACAGAAGACAACAAATGAGAGCACCTGGGGAGTAGGAGTGGAGCTTGGCACTGCAGATCCTGGATTAACCTGTACATCACCAGAGGAACAGAGGAGAAGTAGGATAAGGGTATGGCTAAAGGCTAGAAGAACTGGCCGTCTCGCACGTTCGGAACAGAGAGTAAAGGGAGCAGGTTTCTGGGCACGATAGCATAGATTCAAGGCATAATGTACAGACAAAGGTATGGTAGAAATTAGAGTACATTGGAGGTAAACCTAGGCATTTAGTGGTGAAGAGAGAGATATAGTCTCTAGAGACGTTTAAAACCAGGTGATGTCATCACATATGTGGGAGGTGGAACAACATGGTTGGTTAAGGCATATTGAGCAGGGCTTTTGGTTCTACAGTGAAATAAGACAGTAATCACTAACCAGGACAGTAATGGACAAGGCGTATTGATATTAGGGAGAGGCATGCGTAGCCAAGTGATCGTATGGGTCCAGTGAGTGGTTGGGCTGGCTGGGGACACGGCGATTCAGACAGTTAGCTGTCCGGGGCTAGCAAGCTAGCATAAGGCCTTAGAGGGACGTCGCAATGGGGGAAAAGTCTGTTTTTGCCTCCTCGTGCGGTGACGTTGATAGACCAGTCGTGGAATTAGTAGGGTTCCAAGTAGCAGAGGGGCCCAAGTCCAATTGGCAAAATGGGTATAGTGGTCCAAGAAACTGGCCGGTGGATCAGCTAACAGTCCAATATGCTATAGATAGCTAGCAGGCCGCGGTCAGCAGAATGGGTCTTCAGGGGAAGTCGCGCCTGAGGGGCCTTTTGGGATCCTCGGGCAGATTATGTCGGTATTCCAGTCGTGAAGGATCTGCGGGGTTCCGTGCCCCGTACCGGCAGTAGAAGGGGTCTGGATATTGTAGCTGAGGAGTGGGCTTCAGGAGTAGCCCAGGAGCCCTAGCTGGGAGATGGTTCAAGCGTCGGCTAGCCCCAGGCTAGTTGGTGCTTGCTACGGGACAGAAACGTTAGCCAGGAGTAGTCAACCCAGGTTGCGGTTAGCTAGCTGCCATGATCCAGATGAAAGGGTTCAGAGTTTGCGGTAGGAATCTTGGGATATGGAGAGAAACATAGGTCCGGCATGCGCTGGTTTGAAATGCGTTGTATTAACTGTCGAGAGCTTTCCGAGCTAAAGGTTAGCAGACTGATAGCTGGTAGCTAGTTAGCTAGCTAACTTCAGTTGAGGTATTCCAGTTCAGAGGTAAATAGAAAAACTTTAGAAAAAAACAGATCCACACCACATTGGGTGAGGCGGGTTGCAACAGAGTATTTTGAAGTTGAGGTTTAGGAAAAATATTTAAAAGAATGCGAAGAAAAAGATATATACATGGGACAAGACAAAGACAAAGACATCTGACTGCTACGCCATCTTGTGTGTGTATGAGTGAGTGCATGTGTGCTAAGGTGTGAAGAATCAGAGCAGGTCAGTCCAGTTCAAGTTTTCATCAGTCTTTTGGCTTGTATATAGAAACCGTCTCTGAGCCTGTTGGTATCAGACCTCATGCTCCGATACAGTCTTCCTGGCGGTAAGGGAGAGAACAGCTCGTGGCTGGGGTGTGTGGGGTCCTTGATGATGCTGTGTGCCTTCCTCAGGAATCGCTTCGAGTAGATGTCCTGTATTGGTGGGAGCACAGTCCCAGTGATGTACTGGGCCATCTTCACCACCCGCTTTAGGGCCTTGTGACAGAGACTGAGAAATTCCCTTACCAGGCCACAATGCACAAGTCTTCGGCGATGTGGATGTCGAGGAACTTAGAACTGTTGACTCTCTACTGCAGTCCCGTTGATGTGGGCATGTTCCCTCGTCTGCTTCCTGAAGTCAACAATCAACTACTTTGTTTTGCTGATGTTGAGGGAGAGGTTGCTGTCTTGACACCACAATGCCAGTTCACTTGGGGCGGCAGGGTAGCCTAGTGGTTAAGAGCGTTGGACTAGTAACCGGAAGGTTGCATGTTTAAACCCCGAGCTGACAAGATACAAATCTGTCGTTCTGCCCCTGAACAGGCAGTTAACCCACTGTTCCTAGGCCGTCATTGAAAATAACAATTTTTCTTAACTGACTTGCCTAGTTAAATAAAGGTAAAATAAAAACTTACCTCCTCCCTATAGGCTGACTTGTCCTTGTTGGTTATCAGGCCTACAACCATGGTTTTGTGAGAAAAACTTGATGATGGAGTTGGTGTCGTGCAAAGCCATGCAGTCGTTGGTGAACAGGGAGGACAGCAGAGAACTGAGGACATACCCCTGTGGGGCCTCTGTGTTAAGAGTCAAGATCCAGTTGCGGAGGATGGTGTCAAGACCCACGGCTCTGAGCTTGGTGTTGAGCTTGGAGGGAACAATAGTGTTGAATGCTGAACTATAGTCAATGAACAGCATTCTCACATAGGTGTTCCCCTTGCCCAGATGTGCTGCTGCCATGTGAATAGCAATGGAAATGGCATCTTCCGTGAATCTTTTGAAGCAGTAGGCAAATTGGATTGGTCCAGTGTGCCTGGCATGTCACTTTGTTTTTCTTGGGGACTGGGATGATGGTGGTCTCCTTAAAGCAGGTGGGGACTACCACCTGGGACAGGGAGAAGTTGAAAGTGTCTGAAAAGACTCCTGCCAGCTCGTCAGCACACACTCTGAGGACGTGGCCAGGGATGCCATCTGGGCTGGTGGCTTTGTGAGGGTTCACTGGAGTTCTCACATTAGCTTCGGACAGAAAAAGAGCCTGGTAGTCCAGAACAGCGAGTCTTTCTGTATGGCTCGGTATTGTTTGCCTCGAAGCAAGTATAGAATGTGTTAAACTCATCTAGGAGGTAGGCTTTGGCAGTCAGTGATAGTCTGTAATCCTAGCCATATGCGACGCGAGTC
The DNA here is from genome assembly GCF_023373465.1 of Oncorhynchus keta. Lineage (NCBI taxonomy): Eukaryota > Metazoa > Chordata > Actinopteri > Salmoniformes > Salmonidae > Oncorhynchus > Oncorhynchus keta. Next base: position 18,134,495 of record NC_068433.1, read on the forward strand.
TGAGTTGTCAAACATCAACTCAAGTTTGAGTCTATATTATCTTTTTGTCTCCCTAATGGTTTTGTGGAGCTCGTACCGACTTTGTTTGTATGTGTCACACGACACAGAGTCATCGGTGTTCGTTCTGCTTACATTCAATTCTGCAGTACAGGCTCTCAGCATTGTACGGATATCTCAGTATATCCAGGATATTTGGCTGGGGTATGTCCGAATTGTTATTGTGGGTACAACATCATCAACACATTTCCTAATGAAGCCTGAATGACAATGTATATTCCTCAATGTTGATGATGAGTCCTGGGTGGATGACTCTGAACATATTCCAATCAGAATGTTCTCAAAACAATCCTGCAGCATTGAAACTGCTTCCTCTGTCCAGCGCCACCCTATTCTCTGTGTTGGTGGGTCCTTCTTGAGTTGCTGCTTGTAGGAACAGAGAGATGTGATCTGTTGGCTGAAGTGGGGGCGGGGAATGGCTTTGTTCTCAGCATGTGATGATGCTTCAATCTCCAAGTTTGATGCCACAAAGTAGCATAACGCAACAGTCAGCAATTGAGTTGGATAGACTAGAATAGGATAGAAGTAGTGAAGAACTGTGAATGTTGTTCAACAAACTCCTCAACATCCCCGGTTTCTGTTTTGGTGTAAAGATGAGAGATGGGCCTGGAGAAATGGAACCACTATCAAATTCATAGACAGAGCCATGGATGCAAGGACTGACCATCCAGTACATTAAAGTTATAGTTTTAAGCATGTTTTGAAGCTCCTACCAGGTGGCGTGGCGAGAATCTGTCTCCTCACCACGCGCTCTCACCACTGGTGTCCCCCAGGGCTCTGTTCTAGGCCCTCTCTTATTCTCGCTATACACCAAGTCACTTGGCTCTGTCATAACCTCACATGGTCTCTCCTATCATTGCTATGCAGACGACACACAATTAATCTTCTCCTTTCCCCCTTCTGATGACCAGGTGGCGAATCGCATCTCTGCATGTCTGGCAGACATATCAGTGTGGATGACGGATCACCACCTCAAGCTGAACCTCAGCAAGACGGAGCTCCTCTTCCTCCCGGGGGAGGACTGCCCGTTCCATGATCTCGCCATCACGGTTGACAACTCCATTGTGTCCTCCTCCCAGAGCGCTAAGAACCTTGGCGTGATCCTGGACAACACCCTGACGTTCTCAACTAACATCAAGGCGGTGTCCCGTTCCTGTAGGTTCATGCTCTACAACATCCGCAGAGTCACCCTGCCTCACACAGGAAGCGGCGCAGGTCCTAATCCAGGCACTTGTCATCTCCGTCTTGATTACTGCAACTCGCTGTTGGCTGGGCTCCCTGCCTGTGCCATTAAACCCCTACAACTCATCCAGAACGCCGCAGCCCGTCTGGTGTTCAACCTTCCCAAGTTCTCTCACGTCACCCCGCTCCTCCGCTCTCTCCACTGGCTTCCAGTTGATCGCATCCGCTACAAGACCATGGTGCTCGCCCTACGGAGCTGTGAGGGGAACGGCACCTCAGTACCTCCAGGCTCTGATCAGGCCCTACACCCAAACAAGGGCACTGCGTTCATCCACCTCTGGCCTGCTCGCCTCCCTACCACTGAGGAAGTACAGTTCCCGCTCAGCCCAGTCAAAACTGTTCGCTGCTCTGGCCCCCAATGGTGGAACAAACTCCCTCACGACGCCAGGACAGCGGAGTCAATCACCACCTTCCGGAGACACCTGAAACCCCACCTCTTCAAGGAATACCTAGGATAGGGTAAGTAAGGGTAGGTAATCCTTCTCCCCCCCAACAAGATTTAGATGCAAGTGGCTGTTCCACTGGTTGTCATAAGGTGTATGCACCAATTTGTAAGTCGCTCTGGATAAGAGCGTCTGCTAAATGACTTAAATGTAAATGTAAATGTAAATGTCTATACAGTGTTTGTGTATAAACATTGGAGTAAACCAAGCTTATATTTTGGTTTATGATGGGGTATGACAGTGGAACTAAGGTCATAAGGCATTTATAATTATTTAACAATCAATGGGTAACTTTATATATAAATTACTTTATAGGTCCAAAAATGTATGCAGCAACTGCAGATTGCCCCTTTAAGGTTTATATAATCTAACTTGTGTTTGTGGATGAATTTACTTTTGCCTTTCACAAAGTTATAGCTAATTGAAGACCATTCAAAAAGCCTACAAAGTTCCAAAACTACAAGGCTGGGGTGCAGTTATGTCCTGGTAACTAAACTATTGGTAGTCCCATAGTCATTGATGCATTTGGTGCACCGGAAATATAAAACCCCACCTCTCAATTACCTCTACTGCCACCTAGGGTCCAATCGCAAAACGGTTCCTTTCAGCAGCTTAGGAGGAGTTTATAGCAGATACATATCCAATCATTTCAGCTCCCTGAACAGGCCGTTGAGGTCTACGCAACAGATATGTGATAAGGATTGGTAATATAAGGGTTTTGTCCTTGGCGCTACTGGGGGGAGAGGGGTATTTACAACCCCAGCCTCACACACTTTCCAACAGGTCAGACCAAGGGAACTATGGGAGATGGTATGGTGTCAGAAAAGGGTGGGGGGGAAGTAGTGGCTAGACAGGAGCTAGTTCGGCAGCAACCCCTGCACCCAGCCTAAGCTTCTGTACAGACACTGAGCAACGAGCGAGAGGGAGGGAAGGGGAGTGGTAGCCGCTATATTTAGCCCCCCACCGCCCGAACCACATACCATTGGGCGCGTTCGAGCGGATCACTTTTGTCAAGTCAGTGACCATTGTTGGTCACCGCCTTTCGAAGTGTGTTGCATTATAGAGATACAAATTGGCCGACTGGCGCCTGCCTACATGTCGACAACATGAAAATCACGTGATTAAAAGGTCACGAAGATGACTGCAAGTTTCTGCAGTTGCCCTTCACCAACTTCATCCTGCAGCCGTCACCTGCATTGTGGAAGGCTCTACTGTCAACCAATTATTAGGGTCTTTTGTTTGACCCACGGGAACATGACCAAAGACGTGACTGAAATCGGAAACAACTTTGCCGCAATTCAAATATAGCAGGCTACATTGGAAATACTGTCTACAGTGTAAATGGATTTCATATTTGAGGCTCCCTCTTACTAATTGATTGTACAATGTACACACATATGATTTCAGTTTGTGAGTGTATGATATGGGGGTTGGAGATGTTTATTTTGATTCTGCCATGTCGATCTGAGCCTTAGTGTCCGACTTTCGGCTGTCGTAGTTTCACCTACCCTGACTTCACTTCTCGTTCCTTCACATAGTCGGGTTGCTTTAGCCTTACCACTCAAACATGCCCCATAACTAGGACACACACTGACACCCACACAGCCAGTCACTCATCCAGCCAGCCACCAATCCCCCTCACCACCCCCTCCTTCCCACTCACCCCTGTTAAGGCTTCAGCACAGGGGAGTGCAAGGACCCGTGCAGGTCGCCCCACCCAGTCTGACCTCCTTGCCCCACGTCTTCCTAGCTTCCGTAAGGATACAGGCACATGTTCAGACGCCCCTAAAGGGACCTACACACAGGTAAGGTGTCATAGGCATAGGGTCACTTCCTAGGTGCTGTGCCGAAATGTTTTGCTGGGTGATACCACAGGGTGACATTGATGTTTCAAGCTTGTTTGGGACTTTCAATAGTCCAGGCGTTATGATTGACAGAGCTGTATTATTGTCCAATCGAACAGTTTTTCTCTTGCATCCCCATGTCTTGTTAATGTAGGACACTTGATGTAAGGTACACATGTATGTCTACTATATGATCCCTCCTAAGACTTAATGCAGCCTGATATGTAAATGGCTTACTGTAGGGTGATGAATGTCATTATGCACGGTGATGTCAAGCAATCTTTTTCACAATATTTCCAAGTTCTCCATACATAGTGTTCTTGGTGTTATTCCCACAGTGGATACAAATAGATTTAAAGAGCTTACTAACATTGAGAACATCTTTGGACGTTTATTGACCTCTCTGGAGGTGACACTAGCGACACTAGAGCTAAGAATGCTTTATTTAAAATGGTCAGATTGTCGTATAGGAATGGCTCTCAGGCCAAGTGAATAGACAGGACAAGTACTTTGATTTCTCTGCACATTACTCTGCTGTTGTCTTTACCTAAATGATGTTTACCGAATGACTTACTGAATGAGCACCCATTCATACGGATACAGATTTTTATGTGGATTTCAAATGAAAACAAGATGGTGCATCATACAGCTAGACCAAGGAACACAATGGTATGATGTGGACTGTTGCTTTTCCCACATCTTGTCAACCGTCACACATGCTTGC